>NC_073302.1:127931521-128121521 GCF_027595985.1 Sorex araneus | reverse complement strand
ACCCCCATCACTGGCAGCCAGAATGCCATAATGGCATGCTCCTGCTTGTCCTTAGCAAAGCATCTTCATTTGACTTACACCCTACAGGGAGACCCACACACCATCCTCTCTGACCTGTTTCTGCAGGCTCTGCAGGGAAGGTTTTAATGCTTACCCAGCAGTCTGTCTGGCCCGGGTCAGCTGTCTGTTTATGTCAGACCCACCCACTTGACGGCACCTTCGGTTCCCTGTAACTCATCACTGCTTTTCCACATTGTGTGTTCACCTTCCAAGTATCGCCTTCCTCCATCTTTTCCATTTCGGGGTCAGGTCATTCTGAACTAGCTCATGGGCCTTTTGACCAAAAGTAGTAGTCTATGACCTAACCATTTAAAAAAGCCGGCTGCTAGCGAGTGCCACCCCCAGCGGTCAGGAACTGTGCTTTCCTTACAGCTGATTACCCATTACATAGGGAGCTAATCTGTGTCTCTTCCTTGCCTGAATCTGAGGACAGTGGCCATGTGTTCATGGGAGATTTTCAGAATTCCTTCTCCTCCTTTAGTGTATTTTCCTTAAGAACACAGGTGGTTTCTGTGTTTGTGCTGTGAAGTACATCACCATGATAGACATTGTCTTTGTCGCTTTCTCGACTCCACCAGGCTGTGTTCGACGTGGACAGTAAGAAAGGGCTGACTCTGATCGAGCTCTGGGAAGGCCTGACAGTGGATGACATAAAGAAGAGCACGGGCTGCGACTTTGCAGTAAGTATTTGCGCGAACAAATCCAGCCCCACGGCCTGTATCAGGGATTTGATTAATGGGTGTTTCCAGGACAGGAACCATTAATTTGTGATCGTTTTGGGAGTTGACCTTTGCAGAGAACAGGAGTGGAAGGAGGGTGCCCCAAAGGAGAGCAGGTGGGAGCACGAGCCAACTCTGACTCACACAGGGCCTGAGCTCGGCTCAGGAGTGAGAAGCAGAGGAGGCGGGAGGAACCCCAGGAGCTGCTCGGAGCAGGAGGTCGAGCTCAAACGCTGAGTGACTTTGGTCGTCCTCTGAGCTTTGGTTACGTGGCAGCTATGGCTAAACTTGATTAACTTAAAAATGTGAGCCATACATGGTACTATATAACTACTTTTTTTTTAAATGGGTCTGGCTTATGAACCTCTGATTAACGTCTGTGTCTTGTTTTTTCACCCACTGAAAATATTAGTCTGGACTTCTGACTCCACCAGATATCTGTAGTCACCAATTAGGGGTGTCTTCCATTGGAAGGGCGATTGAGTGCATAAAGATTTAGTCACAAAGCTAATCAGGGAAGTCTCATTTAAAAAATCCTCAAAGCTTGAAATATTTTTTCTTTAGGTTCTGTGCTTGGCTCGTGTCAACCAGTGCATAACAAATTTCTGTAGAAATAATTTGTCTGCATAATAATTTATTATTCACATAACTTTTTGGGTACTGTATAAGAATCTTTTGTATATTAACCTTTTTCTGATTTCCCTTTGGAGAAAAAGAGTCTACTAGCAGTAATACCTTTCCCTTTGGAAAAAGGGAATCTGTTTGCACAAAAATTACATCTTTAATTAGCTTTTCAATTATCTTGGAAGAGGTAAAAAGTGGGACTTATTTATACTCCAACTACTTAGAATTTCTTACTCCCATGATGAGAATAAACAGTTCCTTTTACTTAATCAGCTGTTCTTTACATATTTCTCCTTTGAGAGAATGTACTAACCTCTTCTTCACCAGGTAGCATGTTTGAGATCCATGGAATGTTTAATTTTCTGCTTCGCGAGAACACACAAAGGAAAACAAACCCTCCTTGCTATTTATTTCTTTTTAGCTGAAAGTTTAATTTTCAAGTAACACTAGGTATCATTTGTGCTAGCACTCCAAAGGAGACTATGGAAAATTTGCCAATGAAATGTAAATATTTGAGGCCAGAGAGATAGTACAGAGGGTAGGGCACTTGCCTTGTACATGGCCAACTGGATTGGATCCCAGGTGTCTCATATGGTCCCTGAACATCACCAGGAGTAATCCCTGAGTGCAGAACCAGGAGTTACCCTGAGCATCTCTGGATATGCTGCCATCCCCCTCCCCAGCCCTGCCAAACAAGAAAAAAAAAAGATTAAAACAATTTTAAAATATAAATATTTGTCATATTTCTAGAAGTCTTACCCTGTTCCCAAAATACTCTTCCGAACAGTAGTTGTTTATAGCTACCTGGAAAGCCACAGTGGACAGAGATCTTGTTCCAGATGGTCAGTCCTTCAAAGCGTAGTTACTAGAGAGGGACTTGTCTCTGTTTCTTGGAAATTGAATTCTGAATCTATTGGAAGACATAAAGGATCCAGGTGGGTTGAGGTGAAAATTCCACCGTTAGAATAAAGGAGCGAGCGGCTGGGGCATTGTTGTGCAGCTGCAACAGGCTTTGCAGGGGCGAACCCTAGAAGTGGAGTGCCTTCGGTGACCGCTTCCGGACAGCAGTGGAAAACCACAGGGTTCTGAGCAGCTGCATGGCTTTTTTTTTTTTCTTTTTTCTTTTTGGGCCACACCCAGTGATGCTCAGGGGTTACTCCTGGCTCTGCACTCAGGAATCACTCCTTGGCATTATGGGATACTGAAGATCGAACCCGGATCAACCTCGTGCAAGGCAAACGCCCTCCCTGCTGTACTGTCACTTGGGCCCCAGCAGCTGCACGTCTTTCCAGCTAAGGCTAAGAGCAAAACTGAGTTTGCCTCC
Source organism: Sorex araneus (assembly GCF_027595985.1). Taxonomy (NCBI): domain Eukaryota; kingdom Metazoa; phylum Chordata; class Mammalia; order Eulipotyphla; family Soricidae; genus Sorex; species Sorex araneus. The sequence continues at coordinate 128,118,794 of NC_073302.1, read as the reverse complement.
TTCCATGAGGAGGAATAGTTGGACTGAATTTCATATGCTCTTGTTTCTCTTGCCCAAATCATCTTTCCTTTCATGCAGGCCCAGATATTACATAGATGGGGTGTCCTTCCACGTGGAGGGAAATACGGTAATGAGGAATAAGCATCTACTTAGTACTACTTGTCAGTAGAACCCGATGTCTGTGGTCACCTTTGACAACTGCAGTATTGTGATACTGTGTGGACACACTCTGCCATTCTTTTCCTATGCCGCTTGCTTCCAATGTTTATATGACCAAGGCTTCCCTTGGCTTCTTTTTTTTCCATTGTCTTCACATTTTGAAACGCCTTCCTCCCAAATATTTATAAAGTTGTAATTTATTTTTGGTCAAAACTATATTGTACATTCTCTATTACTAGAACTGTGACAAGCTAATGAATATGTCAGAGTTTTTTATATTTCCTTATTCTTGTTTTACTCAGTGTGATGACGTCCCATTATATGTGTGATGGGCTAAAGCAGGAAGAGAAAGGAAAGTGGATATCCCAACACTTAACTTTTTTTATCCACAACTGTCTTTTCTACTGAGTAGAGAATTCAAATTGGTTGCTTGTTCTTTTCTCATGTGTATTTATTTTGTAAAATAGGTTTCTTTCCTGTATATGTCTGTGGGCCTCTTTTGAAACAGGATATCTCTATTTTTATCTTTTAATTAAAATTTTAAAAATAAAGACAAGATTGGGCCAGAGTGATAGTAAAGCAGGTAGGGGGCTTACCTTGTATGCTGCCAACCTGGGTTTGATAGCCAGCATCCTGTGTAGTTCCCTGAGCCCTGCCAAGAGGGATTCCCTAGGCACAGAGCCAGGAGTAAATTCTGAGCATAGCTGAGTGTGGCTGTAGAACAGAGACAGTATAGTAGGTAAGGTGTTTGCCTTGCTCAACCTGGGGTCAACCTGAGCAACCTTGTCAACCTGGGTCCAGTTCCCAGACACCGTATGTGGTGGATGTGAATGATTCCTCAGCACAGAGTCAGGAGTTAGCCCTGAGCACTGCTGGGAATCTTCCAAAACAACCTGAAAGAAAAAGTTTAAAAACAAAGTTAATCCACATCAAGGGGAAAATAAGGGTCCTTATAATCATGGCTATTTGCTAAACACCCAGTGCATGTCTCATATAGAGTTATAAAATGTAAAAAATTTTAAAAATTGATATAATTCCTATTTTCAAAACCCTTGATCTTATTCCCCACGCAGGAATACAACTAATACACTAATGGCAAAAAAACATTAAATATACTATGTATTTATATTTGCCATGGAAATCTGAAAGAAGCTAGCTGCAGACATTTTGCCAAGTTGAATAAATTTTTACTTCCAAAATCTATTGTGAACTGACTTTACACAGGATTAAACGGTGTACTCTTAGGATTTCAGTGGTCTGGGAAGACAAATTGTTGGCTTATCCTTTACACTTAAATCATATGGTCTTATGCTTAGCTTATAGATCACCTTGGCAGGATAATTTGCTTTGGCTTGCATGAGCTTACAGTGTTGATGAGACTGTGGGAGAACAGAAAGAAAAATTATGGTTTAGTAGATGTTTCTCATAACAAAAGCAGACAGGCCACGTCAGTCGTCGTAAAACTTCATCTTTTCTTTTAACAGTTTTCCACAGAGAATACAAATAATACTAAGAACCCCAAATAGGACTGTTATGAAGAACCCCAAATAGAACTGATAAAACAAAGACAGGGATCAGATATTTAGTTTAAAAATTTAGGGTGTCAAATTTCCTTGGAAAGGAAATGCTGTAAGGCATCTAATTAGAAATGACCTGGTTTTTTAAAAGGGACTTTTTTTTTTATTTTCACAAATACTCTGTTTTAAAAAAATAAGGTATCATTTCCAGGCCCATTTTCTAAATACCCTAAGGTTATTATATGCTTATTTTTTTTTTGTTTCTCCATAAAGTTGAAGACCTATGTATATGTGGACTGTAACTTTGCCTATTTATAATATTTGTTTGTCTATTATATAATATGCTCTTGAAATTGGCAAATCTGAATGAGATTCATGCATATTGTATAGATCCTTTTTAAAAATTGTAATGTCAGTAAGATGGAAAATAGGGCATTAACTCTTTGACATCGTAGAGAAACTATAAATGAACTAAAAATATTCAACCTCATTAAAGTCAATAATGATCTGTTTTTTCTATCATGACACCAGATTTGCCCATATTAGAAACCTAGTTCTTAGAAGTTTATCTGATCAACTCATTCATTTATTTGTTCATTTATTGAAGAAAATAATAACTGTCTATTCTGGAAACTAAAAAAATCATTTAGGCCTGCTTCAATTGCTATGTCCTTTGGGGCTCAAACAAATCACCAAAAGGAGCCAGGGAGATAGTACAATGGTTAGGGTTCTTCCCTTGCATGCAGCTGACACAGGTTTGATCCCTAGCACCACATATGGTTCTCTGAGCACTACCGGGAATGATCCCTGGGCACAGACCCAGGAGTAAGCCCTCAACACAGCTGGATATGACACCCTACCTAATCATCTAAATCTTACCAAGGGCACAGAGTATTTGCCAAATTGAGTGACTGAATCTACACCTGGCACAGAACCTTGAAAAAATATTTCCAACAACTTACATTTAAGTTTCTTCCTCTAAATGTAGACCTGTCCTCATTTTTCTCTGCATTAAGACTTCCAGAAAACACTTTATCTATCTCCCTATACCTTCCCCAACCCTTCATTTTTTCCCAGTTCTAATGACCAGTAGTTTAGGAGCTTTGCTGTAAGAAAGTTGAGAACCACTACATATATGAAATACTCACTGAGAAGAAGTTCTCTGTCTCGTAGTTCCGAATGGAAAATGATGAGGATACTGCCAGTGATGTCCAGGGTAAGACTGCCATCAAGTTTAGAAATTGATAGGCCAGGGAGTTAGCTTGGTGGTAAAGCATTTATTTGCCTTGCATGTGTGAGGCTGCAGGTTCAATACCCGACACCACATATACATAGGCACACACATTCCAAGTTGAGAAGTTCAAGGCTACAATGAGTTTTTTAATCATTCGATTATTCTTTTTTTTTCTTTTACAGGTTTCACCAAAGCTCATGCCAATGCAGCAGATCACAGCTTGAAATGGACATCAATATTGCCTCCAGTTCACGTGGTTTTCATTTTAACCCCGTAGGATTTCATTAAGGGATAGCAGTTATCACAATCATATGTTTAATAAGCTAATTTTAACTTGTTTTCTTGTAGCATCTTTGTTTCTGTAGCCATTTGGATTTTTTTTTCTTTAAAGGGTACTGTTATATTTTAATCAGAAACAGGGAAAAAAAGTAGATTATTTTAAAAGCTTCAAGAAGGCTGTATTTATAATTGGTGCTCATGTTGTATTCATCTTTACTCTCTGTGCTATGCACCCCGAATAATGTGCAATTTATGCCAAGATGGGCCCTTAGGAAGAATTTTATTGATGTACTTTTCCTGATAACTAAATGTTAGTGGGGTGGAGGAGGAGGAGGGTTAGGGATCAAAATGAACTCCACCCAGAGTATACTCCAGGCAACATTTTACTGCTTCTGAGGAAAATGCTGTCTTACTGGTGATCTTTTTTTTCTCTAAGCTTTCTCTGACATAAGTTTTTGAGTCTTGATTTTATGATGACATCTTCTTTTCTCTAGAGTGTACATCCCACATTTTCAGAGCTAAATAGCTGTCCAAGAGTGCAAACAGGAATGCCTTAGTATGGGGAAATAATGATTCATGGAACAGACCAAATATTACAGGGTTTGTTGGTGCTGACAGACCACCAAAAACTTGCCTTTATCAACCAATCAATCGTCAATCTGTGCAAATGTATATATATTTTTGCTAATACTATGTTTATTATAGAAAGAGGGCTATAAACCAGACTTGATCTGCCAGTTTTCTCATTTTGAAGTAATGGATTCAGAATGGTTTTTAGAGGTCTTTCTCTAAGTTATTGAAATCTGGTATCCAATTATATAATATCTCCTTAAGCCAAGAGTAGCTCTTGGATTTTTTTTTTTCATGAATATGTCATAATGGCAACACTTTAAAAAATAATAATAAAAGTAAAGAAAAATTCCTTTCCGGTTCTCTTAAGTTCTTGCTCAGCAAAGTTTCTAAATATTTCATGCTTTTCCCTACAGAATGGTGTTCTTTCTTCCACCCAGGATACTACTACTGAGTATTTCAAATTCAATTTTATCCTAGCAGGGGAAATGATGAGCCAATCCACGATGTGAGGAACAGTGTAATGACTTTTATTGTTCAAATAAATGTGGTAGATTAGGTTTTAGAAGGGAAGTCTCACAGTTATCGTCAGTGCCACACAGTTGCCCGAGGGACAGCGGCGGGAGCGTCCTGGGCAGCAGGCAGGAGAAAAGTTCAGATCTCCTGGAGAGAAACCAGGCTGGAGGCCCGGCAAGGCACAAGGGAGCTTTCCTCGGGCACTTAGCGCTCATCTTCCTTGCTGGGCTCTGTCCTTAATAGGTCCCTGTTAAATTGAAAATATCAGAGATGCACTTAATACCTCTAGTCTGTCCAACAGTGTTGCCTCGCCTACTTGAACCAGGTTCAAAACACTTACACGAACAGTCGGCCCACTGTGGAGGAGAGCAGTCTAATGCAAAGCCGATTTTATCATCGAGTGTTTACTGTCTCCTGTAGTTTGAACACACCCTCTGGCGGCCAAGCGTCTTCATGATCACGTGACTGAGAGGGCGCTGTGGCTCGGTGCCACAGTGTTCCTGGTGGTTGTTATAGCCTGGGGAGAGATCAAAATTCAAAATGTAAAGGCCAGTTTCTTCTGAGTGCCTGCTATTTTCACAACATTGTTGTAAAGCTGAAAAAGCTGTAAGTCAGACCCATTATTAAATTGGGGACTGTGTGGGAATTTTTATGTGTTTTAAGATGATGCTTGTCATTGCTGTGTACACAATGTTATGACCCACAGTTACGTTATATACAAAATTAGAGGGAGGAGAGAGGTGTGTTTTGAGTAGCATATACAATGTATAAGGTAGTTTTCAATGAACTCAGGGTCAGAAGCATATTTTTCTAGTACCAGTAAAAATAAGTAAATAACAAAGAGGACTCACAATTTTGAGCACAGGGGAATAATGTATGTCTGCTAGAATTAACTTTTGGAATAAATATATGTTGCTGATAGATGCCATATTTGCAAACTTTGCTTATCATTCCAGCTTGTCACTTGAAAATAATGTGATTCTCACAGTGTTCCTAACCTTGAGTGGCAAAAAAAATCTAAGTAGATGACTTTATATCCTGATTAAAGAGTGCTACCATAGTAAAAAAATCATTAAGAATGACAAATATTTTAGGTGGGATTGTTGTTTTCCTCACTCAGGAATTTTGTGACTAAACTTGGAAATAATAGAACAGTGATTGGTGTAATGATCAACAGAAATAAAGTCAGCACATGTTCTAATCGGGTTTTTGCTTTCCCTTTTATTTAACCAATGAAAAGATATTGTCTGTCATTCACGGGGAAAAAAAAAAAGAAATACTTACCTAAATGAATTCTGCGCTTTGCTCCCTGTCAGAACCAATCATTTGTTATAAAACTCATAAAACTTCATGTGTGGATTAATATATTTTTGCTCTTGTCAACAGTCCTGTAGATACACATAACTGATAGTTGTCCTAGTGGTATGTTCTGTTTGCTTGTGTTTTTAAATTCACTCTAGTGTTGTGCCTCTAGCCAAGAAACGCCTCTCTTGACCAAGTGGCTGTTTGTGTGCCCAGGATATGTTTCTTTTACTAGTTCTCCTTTATCCTTGATAGTTATAACCTGTGGTGGACACAGATGACCCACCGTGCATCAAATTATTTATTATGAGGGAAAAGCCAATTTACTTAGCTCTCTCTGGTTACTAACTCATAAGAACAAGAGCTTGGCACCTTGTTACTATCTGCATAAATGATTTGTGAGTGTGTGCTTGTGTCATGCTCCTCTGTGTGTATGTGTGTGTGCGTGCGCATGCGCACACAGATCAAGTTAACATCCACCCCTCCCCCACACAACACACACACACACACACACACACACACACACACACACACCATTTGAGCTCCAATTGGAGAGAAAGAAGAAACAACACTGTAGGTAGCTGAGTCTCTTGTTCTCTGCAGTCAGTGTGTTAATTCAATCCGCTTTGGAAATTTTGAATTCTGGAAGGCATTTGATCTCTTAAAGAAGTTAGACAGAACGAGCACATATCCAGATTCAGAGGATAGAAGATAAAAACACTCAGAGGAAGATTATTTCAGGGTGTTTCCATTGGCATTGCCTAATCCCTCACTTGGTGTTTTTAGAGTCTGAAAAGGAATGGTATCATCTGTTTTTATTTCTGTTTCACTTCACTTAGCACAGCTACCTTCAGTTTCATCCAAGTTGCAGCAAACAGAAATATTTCCTTTTTTCTCATAGCTAAGTAGTATTCCTCTGCACGTGTGCCACCATCTCATTATCCTTCCAACTGTTTGGAGGCACTCTAAGTTGTTTTTGAATATTGGCTGTTGTAAACAGTACAACTGTGAACATCTGTGTACCTATATCCTTCTGAACCAATATTTTTTTGTATTCTTGGAGTAGTTACCCAGGGCCAAAGGGAAGCTCTATTTTTAATTGGGGGGTGGGAGCCTCCGAGTTGTTCTTTGAAGAGACTGATCCAAGCACAAACCCGATGCAGATTTCTCACCACACCCCTGCCAGCACTTATTGTATCCTTTTGATATAAACCACAGACTTTTTTGATGGAGACCATCCTTGCTAGTGGGAGGTCATTTTGGTTTGTGATTTTGTCTCACTGGCATTTGATTTGCACTGGCATTTGACTTTCCTCCAGATCAGTGATGAACTTTTTTTTTTTTTTAATCTGCCTGCTGGCCATCTCTGTGGAATTTGTCTCCTCTCCTGATTTTTGATGGGGTTGTTTGTTGTTCTGTTGTTGAGCTGTATATAGCTTGGCTATTAGCCCCTTGACATGTCAAGTGTGAACACTTTTCCCAATCAGTGGGATATCTTTTTATTTTAGGCCTCATTTCTTTTGAGCCTCAGAAGCCTTTTAGTTTGATGTGGTTACATTTGTTTATTTCTGGTTTTGTTTTCTTTGCCAGTTGATTCTTATCATTCCTTAATAGTATGATGCCTCCTCCGAGGTGAAGATCTTGGAGAGTTCTGCCTATGTTATCCCAATGTATTTTTATAGAAACAGATTTGCTAGCAAAGTCTAATCTAATGGGATATGAATTAAGCCCCCTAAATAGAACTAGCCTTGATGCTCTCTAATAAACTATCAAAGAGAGCCCAGAAGCTTTAAGTTTAATGGGACAAGTCTTTAAGTTTTGTTCTCCCTATGCACTCAGCTCTTATAAATTCGGGGTTTTTTTTTGTGGAAATGGGTGGTTCTCAAAATAAAAAGGGAAAAGAAAGCCACCAGGCAAAAAGTCCCTGTGGAAGTTTTGCAAATACCAAGTCTGCTCATGAGAAAAGCCTTGATGATTTCCCCATAGGGGACCACACTTAAGAATGTTCAGCCCAGACCAGCAGGAAGGGTTGATTGGCATAGCTTCACCTTCATGACTGAACACTTCTGACATTTGATTTCCCTGGTATTATTAATGTTGAGCTGTGTTCAGAGGTAGAGTTGTGGTTCAGCCTCATTCAGTTGAACACCATAGATTAAGCTGGTATTGGCAGCCTGAAATTAAATGTTATTGGTGGCTCAAAGAGAGCATCATTCAGCAAGATGAAATATCATTCCCTTGGAAGAAAATTCCATGAAAAGAAGAAAACTGGCCACAGACCTGGAGCTTAGGAAGCCACTGAGGGTGGGTATAGAATTGGGAAGGCATTAGGGCCACCAAAATAGATGAATGACAGCAATTCATTGAAACATTAATATTTCTTGATATATTCCTATACTGGAGCGATAGTACAGCAGGTAAGGCATTTGCCTTGCATGCGGACTACCTGGGTCCGATTCCTCTATCCCTCTCGCAGAGCCCGGCAAGCTACAGAGAGTATTCCGCCTGCACAGCAGAGCCTGGCAAGCTACCTGTGGTGTATTCGATATGCCAAAAACAGTAACAACAAGTCTCACAATGGAGATGTTACTGGTGCCCGCTTGAGCAAATTGATGAATAACGGGATGACAATGCTATAGTGCTATATTTCTATAGTCAATTTTGTTTTTATTGTAAGGACAATTAACGTGAGACCCTCATAATGAACAGTATTTTGTATAGGTCCAATGTATTACTACAAATCTCCAGTCTGCCACCCTGTGACCTTCCCTCCACCAGTGTCCCCAGGTTCCCTCCCAAGCCCACATGCCCCTTTTTAAAAATACACTTTATTTGGGGCTGGAGCGATAGCACACGTTTGCCTTGCACGCGGCTGACCCGTGTTCTAATCCCAGCATCCCATATGGTCCCCTGAGCACCGCCAGGGGTAATTCCTGAGAGAAGAGCCAGGAGTAGCCTCTGTGCATCGCCGGGTGTCCAGGGGTAATTCCTGAGAGAAGAGCCAGGAGTAACCTCTGTGCATCGCCGGGTGTGACCCAAAAACCAAAAACAAAATACACTTTATTTTTTATTTTGGGAGGGGTTTTTTGGTTTTTACAGGTGTTCATGGGCCTAGTGGGTTCCTCTCAGATTCTTGGCCAATCAGACTATTATGTTGAATGCGGGGGCCCTCCTGATGTGGTGCTGCATAGGCCCTGAAGTGCCAAGGACCAGCTCTGTGAGAGACGGGGTGGGGAGGAAAGGGGGACAGTTCTGGCATGACACAACAGTGATTTCTCCTGCAGCTGGTGAGCCATGGGAGCTGGTGTACTACAAGGTCTAGAGTTCAGTCCAGGAGGCCTCTCCTTGGTTCACTTGCAGAGTCCTCAGGGCTGCCCCTTACACCTGTTATGTTGTTTAAAGTTTTCCTCTTACTACCCCATTTCGCCTTCTTCCCTTTTTTAGATTTATTTTTAAAAATAACTAAATGTTCAGTTTATCAGGTAGCTTGTTCTTGATTAGATGCATACTGACAAAGTGCTCAATAGATGTTGAGAGAAAAGGAAAAGGAAAGGAGAGAGTGAAACAGTACACAATACAGTCTTGTATGCTTTACTGCACTTACTCTTTGGAGTTAGAGTTTTTTTTTAAGTTGAAATTTGTATAAATATGATCTTATGTCATTGGGTTATTGTTAATGAACTCATTGGTTCTTAATTCCTTCACTAAAAATTTGTTCAACAATGTTTTGGCAAGCATTACTAGGAGATTTGGAATCAAAAGACAGCTGATAAAGAATAAACTAGGGGGCTGAAGCGATAGCACAGCCAGTAGGGCGTTTGCCTTACATGCAGCCGACCCAAGTTCGATTCCCAGCATCCCATATGGTCCCCTGGAGCACCGCCAGGAGTAATTCCTGAGTGCAGAGCCAGGAGTAACCCCTGAACATCACAAGGTGTGACCCAAAAAGCAAAAAAAGAAGAATAAACTAAGAACATTTAGTTTTCTATGAAGGAAAGTATTTGCACCATGACATTATTTAAAGGGGTTCTGAAATGCTCGCTGCTCTTTAGGATATCTTTAAATATACATGTTTAATTAACTATGTAAAATTATTTAGAAAAAAGAAACAAGTCACTCAATAAAACCAGTAAGGGACTGGAGCGATAGCACAGCGGGTAGGGCGTTTGCCTTCCATGCGGCCAACCCGGGTTTGATTCCCAGCATCCCATATGATCCCCTGAGCACCGCCAGGAGTAATTCCTGAGTGCAGAGCCAGGAGTAACCTCTGTGCATCGCCGGGTGTGACCCTCTCCCAAAAAAAACAATAGGGAGGGAGTGGAAGTAATTTATGAGTTACTATAACCTGTACAAAATCAAAGGAACACTGACATAAATGATACAATATTCCTTGGAGAAGATTTACTGACTCTTATCTATGCTTGGTTTGAGAAAAAATCTGAATTTTAGTGAGTTTTAGTGAATAGAGTTATTGAAAGGATAAGAAATAGAAAAATATGGTCCAGAGTAAGGGCATTCTACTTGATGGTGACTGTAGTCATTCGATTGTAGATGTCTGTGGCTGAAGGATATTACATAGATACATCTACTATGAAGAGGTCAATTGAAATCCTGTGGTACATTGGGAAATGCACTAATGAGAATGGTGCTGTCTAATCTAACTAACCAGCTGTGTTTTTCAGAAAAGAAGCAATTGTGAAATGACCTCATTGTCGTCTTTAGTATTGCAGAGAAGCAGAAATATTCCAAGAACATCTGAGCTTGTAGTAGAGATTGGATGTATTTACTAAAATTAACTCAGATAAAAGCTTAAAAGCCATTTCTTATCTCAAAATGGGGATAATGTGGCCCTAATATCAGAAAAACAATTGGGTAGCCCTATGCTTACTTCATATAATTTTCCATTGAAGAAAAATCTTTCATTTTATCAATGCTATTGGAAAGACAGTGACAGTGATCAATGCTGTTGCATAGAAGTTGTATAGAAACATGTCCTTTCCAAAAAAGTAATTGTTTAAAATAATTTAATCAAACATTTCAAGAATTGCACCTGATTAATGTATTATGTTCTGTAATCAAATATTTTTAATGATACAAAAAAACCCATTTTGAACCTTAGAAAAACTTAATGAGTTTGTCAGTAGAGTTATTTATTTTCTGGTAAAGTAATTTGACATGGGGGTTAGCTTTAAAAATATACTTGCAAAAAAATACACTTGCAAATAATTGGGAAAAAGATAAAATTAGCATCATCTTGATGTTTATTGATTTTTTCTTTTGGTTTTTGGGTCACATCTGGCAACAATCAGAGGTTACCCCTGGTTCCTCACTCAGGAATCACTCCTGTCAGTGTTCAGGGGACTATATGGGATGCCAGAGATTGAACCTGGGATGGCTGCTTGCAAGACAAGCACTCTACCCTTCTGTACTATCTCTCTGGCCCTTTGATGATTATTGGAAACAGGTGTGATGGGTAAATAAGAAATCATTGTATTACTTTGGTGTATTTTTGAAATATTTTATATTTAAAAGGTTTTTGATTGAACAAATATGAAAGTGCAATGATGATAACTGAAACCCTCAATAGGGAGACCTCTTCTCCTTCTCCTTCTCCTTCTCCTTCTCCTTCTCCTTCTCCTTCTCCTTCTCCTTCTCCTTCTCCTTCTCCTTCTCCTTCTCCTTCTCCTTCTCCTCCTCCTCCTTCTTCTTCTTCTTCTTCTTCTTCTTCTTCTTCTTCTTCTTCTTCTTCTTCTTCTTCTTCTTCTTCTTCTTCTTCTTCTTCTTCTTCTTCTTCTTCTTCTTCTTCTTCTTCTTTTCTCCTCCTCCTCCTCCTCCTTCTTCTTCTTCTCCTCCTCCTCCTCCTTCTCCTTCTTCTCCTCCTTCTCCTCCTCCTCCTCCTCCTCCTCCTCCCCCTCCTCCTCCTCTTCCTCCTTCTCCTCCTCCTCCTCCTCCTCCTCCTCCTCTCTTTCTTCTTTCTTCTTCTTCTGTTTTGTGTCACACCCGGCATGGCTTTGCACTCAGGAATTACTCCTGGTGGTGCTCAGGGGACCATATGGGGTGCTGGCAATCAAACCCGGGTCGACCAAGTGGAAGGCAAACGCCCTACCCACTGTGCTGTCGATCCAGCCCCAATACAGAGATAGTCTTAAAACTGAGAAAAGAAGTCAAGAAGAACTGGATTTTGTATGGAGAAGAGAGTAAGAATGAATTTTTAAAATCAAGTTTTATTTTTCCATTCACTAATATTCAAATCTTTGTGCTAAAAAGGAGAATTAAAATAAGAACACGAGGCATATAAATTAACATCATGAGCCATCACAGAATGCAAATTAAAGCCACAAAGTGGCTTTAAGAATTACATATATAGCAGAATAGCTACAGCAAAATACTATCCAGATTCTCAATTTAGGAATATTTGCTCAACAGAGGAATGTGCTCAGTTTAGGTATATATGGTCCTCAAAGCCTAGAGATTCATGAGGTGCAGTGATCCTTTTCTAGTGAAGCAGATGCCACAGCTTGTTCATTACCTTGGGAGGAATATCTTGACATACTTAAGATCACTGGATCACTAAAATTCCCCCAAGGTGACAGGGCCCCAAATGTGGGATTTATTCCTTACTTTCTGCCACACTGCACCCTACCAAGATGTCTGAAATAGTTGTAACTTCCTGCTCACCAGATCCAGTGAACACAATATTATCAAGGTAATGAGTCAATATAATGTTCTTCTAGTTGAGAGTGTTGTTCTAATTGACCAGAGTGCCTGGAAACCTGATTGTGATTCGAGAAAGGGGAGTTGAAGTGTCGTATTACCAATCCTGTGAAGTAAAAGAACTACTGGTTCACCAACATATATAGAGATAGGAAAAAGGATTTGCTGGATCAATTACTGCACACCAGGAGCCAGAGCTCATATTGATTTATTCTGGCAATGAAATTACATCTGGAAGAGTTACAATTTGGGTCACAACCTAATTCAGTTGAAGATGATCCAGTAGTATCTCAGTGCCTGGTAATGACCCCGCAGTAAAAGATGAGTCAGTAGATCAGCCAACAACGTGAAGTAGCCAAAGAGTATCTCATAGTGTGGCCATCACAGGGTATATTGTCCACTGCTACATTTTTCCTAATTCCCACATTTCTTTTGTGGCCAGCCCAAAGTCACATGGATACGGGAAATGAGAAATGCTTCCAGTTTCACTGAAAAGAAAACACAGATGGAAGTAGAATTGGTGGGTTTGAATGGAGTTTCGAAGGGTGCTGTCTAGTTAAGATCTCTAGTAATTGAGAATGATAGTTCTGAGAGTCTATAATTAGTGCCAAAATGAGGAAAAGAAGGACATACGTATAGAACACATTATAGAGGAATGAACCAAAGACTTGAAGAAAGTAAGAAAAACTTGAGACAGTAAAGAAATATTTCAATGACTCAAGAAGCACAAGAACCAGACACAGATGGGAGGGAGGAGGGAAGAATTATGGGGGATAATATTTACTGGGCAGTGGGCATTGAGAAACTGCAAATATCTCACGACAGTGTTTTAGGCACGTAACTAGTGAAGCAATTTTCCCATAATAGATGATATAATCGACTGAAAGTTGGTTTGACACTGGTTTCACTTGCTCTATTGAGTAATAAGCTGTGGCAATAGGAGGAGATAACAGTCCTGACCAGATTACAAACTGCAGTTAACACTGTCAAAACCAAAAGTTATTAAGCTATAGCATGCAGAAAAAGACTGGTAATACACAGTAGTGTTTGATAACATTATCAATCCTTTCGTTTAGAATCAATTATTTATTCTCAAATGCCTCTTTTACCAATCATACAAAGAAATGATTATATGATCCAATGGACTATGTTTCTTAAAAATGGTGAAAATTTTGTAGGGGAACTAGACATTTAAATGCTGCCCAGATGTGTATTTCCAGACAGATACATTACATATTAATGTAAATAATAGCAACTATCTTCGTTTTATTCTGAGAGCTCAGAAGACACCTATGCTTTACTTTTTGGAGAGGAGGGTGGTTTAGGTCACTCAAGTGTGTGTACAGCAGTGCTCAAGGCTGGTTTACCCCCAAGTCTGTGCTGAGGAATTACTGCTGGCAGGGATCACTCCTGCAGTACAGGCTTGTCAGCTGTGTGCAATGCATGCATCTTAACCTCTGCATCACCTGTATCACCTGTTGTCCCGTTGATCATTGATTTGCTTGAGCGGGCGCCAGTAACATCTCCATCCATCCCTGCTGCATGCTGTTTCATAGGCTGGCATCTTAAACTCTAGCAGATTTTTTTTTTGTATCATAAAGAACTTAAGTCTGTAACAGATCATGACTCTTTACCGATTGACTTTTATTGTTGTGTGTAATTTTATCCCTTTTAGTGGAAAAATGCCTCATTATTTAGAGTCAGAAAGCTAATTCTTTTTTTATTTTAATTTTATTTGGGGGCTTGTTGTGCTCAGCTTACTCCTGGCTCTTTGCTTAGGAATCACTATTGGCAGTGTTTGAGGGACCGTATTTGGTGGCACGCAGCCTGCCTTTCAGCCAATTAGGTATGCAGCCAAAGGGAGTGAACATGCTCACAGCAAAGACATTTTAGAACCTCCACTAAATATAATTTTAAAATAACTAGAGGGAGTTCTAAGGAAATTGACCGAGATAATTAGATATTAATAGCTCAAATGTACTTATGAGTACTTAAAACCATTATCTAAATAACGCAGGAAACATACAAAAAATGGCATACTTAGTTTTGAATAAGGGAATTAGTATAAAGATATAGAGTACAGAAGTCTATATGTTCGATAGGATTCACTTTGCTTTAAACTGTTATTCCCATTCACTGGGAATTCCAAAATAATCTCTAATACTTCTTCAAATTTCAGTATACATTCTCATCGACCAGGCTTCTAGTTCTTGTTCCTTCTGAGGGCCAGAGTGATACTATAGTGGGTAGGGCATTTGCCATGCCTGCAGCCAACCATATTTGATCCCCAGCATTCTATATTGTCTCCCAAGCATGCCATGAGTGACTGACCCCTAAGCACTGCCCAGATGTGGTCCCCAAACCCAAACCAAAAGACAAAAAGACCCTGTTCCTTCTGAACACTTCAACTCACTCATCCCTCCTATCTACCTGTTCAATGACTATAGTTGGAATGCTTCTTGCTTTCTTTAATTTCCATATCTCAATACCCACACAAATAATTTTTGTGTTTAGAGATTTAGAGTAAATTTGGAATGACTGGGCAGAGCTTCCAGCAATATTTAATGCTTCTCTGGCCTTCCTTATTCCTGAAAGGAACTTGGTATAACTGTGGAGGTTTCTCCTGCCACTATGATGATCAGCTCTTCTTCCCTTCATTCCACCCCCACTCCCATTTTCTTCTTTATTTATCTTCAAATCCCTCTTCATTTTGCATTTGTACAACAGTCTGGTTTTTTGTCTCCTCTGAGACCACAATCTGGGGTCACTTGAGACCACAATCTGGGGTCCTCATGTTTCCCAAGGTTGGTTTTGGTTTTTTTTTTTTGCTTTTTGGGTGCTCAGGGGTTACTCCTGGCTTTGCACTCAGGAATTACTCCTGGTGGTGCTTGGGGGACCATATGGGATGCCGGGGATCGAACCCGGGTTGACCGCATGCAAGGCAAACGCCCTACCCACTGTGCTATCGCTCCGGCCCCTACCAAGGTTGTTGATGAAGATATTTAACTAATAAAAAAATTATTTTAAGTAACATAAGATACACATATATATAAATAGACAATTGAGGGGAAGGAAGGAAGGAAGGAAGGAAGGAAGGAAGGAAGGAAGGAAGGAAGGAAGGAAGGAAGGAAGGAAGGAAGGAAGGAAGGAAGGAAGGAAGGAAGAGAAGGAAGGGAAGGAAGGGAGGGAGGGAGGAAAGGAAGGGAAGAAAGGGAGGGAGGAAAGGAAGGGAAGGAAGGGAGGGAGGGAGGAGGGAGGGAGGGAAGGAGGGAAAGAAAAAGAAATATAAGGGGGGAAAGTTGAGAGCTGGAGGGAAGGGAGAGGAAGGGGGCAGATGAACTTCTCTCACCATTTCTTTTCCTCCTAAATTTAGATTTACTTTTTCTCCCTTTCAGAAATTATCAGTACTGATGAATGTGAATCATAAGCCTTTAAAAACAAGCCAAATTTGGAAACTTGCCCTTGAAACAGGTCTGCAAGACTGCATCTGCTTTATTTGAAATGGTCCACTTTACCATTCCCTGGTTTACAGAAAGGCAGTGATGTTAAGAAGGAATTTAAGAGTGAAAAGGACGTCATGAAAATTCCTGGGTCTAGGTCGGCAAAACCCTTCACGATATTGAAGCTAAAGGTATCTTCAAAGATGACACGGAACTAAGTAATCAAGTAGAAACAGAGATAAACAAATGGGACTATATTAAACTAAAAAGCTTCTGCACTGCAAAAGACACAGTGACCAGAATTCAAAGGCAATCTACAGAATGGGAAAGGATATTCACCCAATACCTATCCGATAAAGGGTTGATATCAAGGGTATATAAAGCACTGGTTGACCTCCACAAAAAGAAAACATCCAACCCCATCAAAAAATGGGCGAAGAAATGAACAGAAACTTTCTCAAGGAAGAAATACGAATGGCTAAAAGGCACATGAAAAAATGCTCTTCATCACTAATCATCAGGGAGATGCAGATCAAAACAACTATGAGATACCACCTCACACCACAGAGACTGGCTCACATCCAAAAGAACAAAAACAACCACTGTTGGCGTGGATGTGGGGAGAAAGGAACCCTCCTACACTGCTGGTGGGAATGTCGACTGCTTCAGCCCTTTTGGAAAACAATATGGTTGCTTCTCAAAAAATTAGAAACTGAGCTTCCATTTGACCCAGCAATACCACTCCTGGGAATATACTCCAGAGAAGCAAAAAAGTATAGTCAAAATGACATCTGCAACTGTATGTTTATCGCAGCACAGTTTACAATAGCTAGAATCTGGAAAAAAATCAAATGCCCGAGAACAGATGACTGGCTAAAAAAAGTTTGGTACATCTACACAATGGAATACTATGCAGCTGTTAGAAAGCATGAAGTCATGACATTTGCATATAAGTGGATCAACATGGAAAGTATCATGTTGAGTGAAATGAGTCAGAAAGAAAGAGATAGACACAGAAAGATTGCACTCATATGTGGAATATAAAGTAGCAGAGAGGTCCGAGCTAGCAATGATGCAACCTCTGGCAGAAAGCCCTCTGGAATTATTCACTAAAATACTAAAATACAGAAATCTAGAACCTCACAGCTGCTACTCTGGCCACACGACCTCATATCTCCTCATTCTCAGCAATGGAAAACAAATTATCAAATGCTTCTTTTCCAGCAGGTCTGACTCTAGGGGGGAAACTCCAAACAATAATAGTAAGGGTTTTTGTTTGTATGTAATCAAAGTAAAGAGAAAGTAAAGTGAAATTTACCAACTACACAGGCAGGGTGGGGGGGGCTAGGGGGTGTGGGTGTGTGGGGGAGGTTTACTGTGGTTCTTGGTGGTGGAATATATGCACTGGTGAAGGGATGGGTGTTCGAGCATTACATAACTGAGACTTAAGCCTGAAAGCTTTGTAACTTTCAACATGGTGGTTCAATAAAAATAAATAAATTAATAATAATTAAAAAAAAGAAAATTCCTGGGTCTGGCATTCCAAAGCTTGGAAAGTAAATAAAACAAAACTAGGTCCTCATAGGTAGGCATTGTCAAGATAGCAAGTTGCAATTATAGTATGGGTGTGGTGGAGGATTATTCTAGAATGAAATAAATGTTAATCTTAGGGAAAATCCTTTATTAAAACTGGCAAATGGTGGTTATTTGAGCATTTGTATATTTGTTTTAAAATTATTTTTTAAATTCACTTTGGTTCTTTTCAGATTTAGATATGCCTTGAAAATCATTCAGTCCTGAGTATTGTATGTGGTGTCCTGCCCTTCCTATTACTTATTTCTTCACTAATTCCTACTGTATCACTGTCATCCCGTTGTTCATTGATTTGCTCAAGTGGGCACCAGTAATTTCTCCATTGTGAGACTTCTTGTCATTGTTTTTGGCATATCGAATACACCAAGGGGAGCTTGTCAGGCTCTGCCTTTCGGGCAGGATACTCTCAGTAGCTTGCTGGGCTCTCCGAGAGGGGCAGAGGAATCGAACCCGGGTCAGCCGCATCCAAGGCAAATGTCCTACCACTGTTCTATTGCTCCAACCCCACTAATTCCTACAAACTCCTAAAATTACTGAGGAGCCATTAATTTGCCGACTATAGAATCTCTGTGCTTGCTCCTGTTTTTGTACACATTTTCATGCGCTTTCACTATTTTTCTTTTTTTATCTACCTGTTATCTACTTCTAAATCTATTTTTCTTTTTATCTACCTGTAATCTAAAAAAAATGGAGTTACACTTCTGAGTAGTCCGCTCAATTTATTTTGGATTGCTGTATTAGTCTCTTTACTGAATTCCACTGAGTTTGCACATATTGGGAAATATTTATTCTTAGACTTTGTTTTTATCTTAGATACATTATAATGCCCTTCCCTTCATGACCAATCATATGTAAATGGGCTATTAATCTTAACTGGTTTATAGATTGACAGCAGAATATAAGTATCTAAATAATTTGACTAGTCTCCAAATATGGAATACAATTTAGCCAAAGTCAACATTAAAACAGAAGAATTTTCCCACGAAACTCATTTTCTTCCAAGGAGGAATGACTTCAATACTAGAAAGAAGAATTGTACATAACTAAGCAAACAGTCGTGAATTTCTATAGGTGAAATTCTAAACCGTGAAATTCTATAGGCTTGCTGACATCTTGATGCTTGGCTGAATGGCCCCTGATTAAACATACTAAGATCATTGTTCTAGAAAGTAACGATTTTCCCTGTAGTTTTGAAAAGAATTAAAGGTGGGAGCATCATGGTCTTCATGGTCAAAAAGAAAAGAATTCCAAGACAGGTTAGAGGGTAGAGACTTTTTCTAGTTATTCCATGTCACCTATGTGACCATGAACATGTTGCCAAATCTTGGAACACCCCCTTTCTTTTCCTGTCCATGAAAAGTGGCTGTTACCCATCAACATTATTCATTCTGTAGACAATATAAAATGTCTTTGACAATGGATTGAAATCCTCTCAGACCCTTATATGAGTGATCATTCCAAATAATACAAGTAATATTTAAAAGCATCAGGGAAAAAAATGAAAAGGCAATTAATGCTTCATGGAAAGATTGAGCTTGTGAAAATGATGAATTCAGTATTGTGAAATAAAGATGCTGTAACCATTTCTACAAAAACAATTGTTTAGCATCTTTTTTTTTCTTTTCCAAATTAATATCAAGATGATTTTTGTTTAGGGGAAAGAACACTTCTCATCAGTGCTTGGGGACCTCTGAGGCCTTACTTGGTGGTATTCAGGCCATAATGAGCAAATTCAGGGCCTTATGAATGTGCCCCAGTCCTCTGACTATCTTCATAGCTCTGGGGTGGAAGGGAGAGGGTTTTTGTTTGTTTGTTTTAACTCTTTTTCAAATGGGAAACAGCTAAGTCTAGGGAGTGAAAAAAAACCTCAAAACCAGAAGTGCGTGGTAGCTTAGGAGTGATGTGTTTAATACAGCTGACTTCCATTGCCAGACTTTGATGCCTGATATGTATCTGAATATAGTGACATATTTTTTGTGTCTCTCTAGTCTCATGGACATAGATAAGAATAAAACACACACACATACACACACAAACCCCATAAAACTAAGTTTTTATTATGTTACATTCTAGGAAATCAAAATATTTAGGTAAAAATGAGAATATTGAATATTGTCTTCTCCACACCTATTCTTATCATAATATGATTCTGCTTTCACAAAGCAGAGCATGCATTATGAAATAAAAGGACAAAATGAGCCTGAGGGTGGGAAAGGAAAGAACAATGAAAAAGAGATAGCTACTGGAATAACAGACATAACAACTATATATATATATATATACATATATATATATGTTTAGAAGCATAATTTATCTTCCTGTTCCAATTAGGAAATTGTAAAAAATTGGATGTATTGAAAAAATTATGCCAAACTTAAATAAAAACTATAAGCATGATCTTGCAGAGAGACAAATTCTTATCACAAATGACCATATACCATCCTTCTTGTTCCTTATTGGGCTATGTGATTTCCTGGGTTGAACTGATGCAAGGGAGAGAGGGCCCATATCAATATGTACCTCCAGAGATGTGAGGAAAGATAGGATTAACGGAAGGCTGAAAATGGAAAAAATGATACGAATTAAGAGAACTATGGCTTTATGAGCCTCATTTAGGGGGAACTTCAGAGTTGCCTAGGAAATTGAGATTGTGCAGCTTGGAAACAGGAGAACAAAGCTTAGAGACAAACAATTAAACTCAAGTAGGCAGTCAAAGGGGCAGGTGCCAGGAATCTTGGCAATAAATTTCAAGAAGTCATAAAGATATCCAGGGCCTGGGAGTTCCAGACCCCAGCTCCAGACTGAATAAACCAACTAAACACCTAAGCCAGGACCCACCAAGATCCATTACTGGAGATTAGGATTGGTTTTTTTCTTTTCGTATATAAAGCATAAAATGGCCTTGAAATTGCCTAAAGAAATTAGGAACAGCAAATTGCTCTAGACAAGGACATTTGTCCTTGCCTTATTGTTCTCCCCAAAGCCCAAAAGACTATTCCTCATTTTGCTCTCCCCAAAATGCCTCACTCTGACTTTGTTTAGGTTTTGCAGATAATTTGAGTGAGTCTTGTTCATCCAGGAGCCCACCATCTGCAACCCACCTTGTTCTTCTCTGTTGTTTCTCTATTAAATCCTCTTCGTGCCTAAAAAAGGTATAGTATAAATGACATCTGCATTTCTTTTTTTTTTAACTTTTTATTAAATCACCATGTGGAAAGTTACAAAGTTCTCAGGTTTATGTCTCAGTTATACAATATTCAAACACCCATCCCTTCACCAGTGCCCATATCCCACCACCAGAAACCCCAGTATACCCCGCGCCCCCACCCCTACCCCCTACTGTATAACTAATGAATTTCATTTCATTTTTTCTTTACCTTGATTACATTCCATAATTTAACACAAAACTCACTATAGTTGTTGGAGTTTCCACCCAAGAGAGACAGACCTACTACACTTGATAATTAGTTTTTCATTGCTTGAAGTGAAGAGATATGTAGCCCCACTGCTACAAGTACATAAGTCTCTCTCAATTTTTTTTTCCTTTTTCCTTTTCCCTTCTTTTTTTTTCTTTTTCCCCCTCATCCCCCTTCCCACGCCTCATAGTATGGTGTACGCCACGCCGCGTCGGCCAGCGTGGGGCTTTTGCTTAGTTCACAGTCGAGAGAGGTGGCTGCTACATTAAAAACCTTCAATATTTCAACAAAAACTTACTGTTATTATTTGGAGTTTCCCCCCCAAGTCAGACCTGTTAAAAAGGAACCGTTTCACATTGCTGACAATTATAGATGTTAAGTCAATTATAGAAGTTAAGGTTTTGGATTTCTGTATAAAGTCCAGGGAAAATTCTGCCAGAAATTACATAGCCCAGCTCACAGTCCCAGTGCATTGCTGTAAGAAGTCTCTGGAATCAAAGTCTTTAGGCGCAGAGGGTCCGCTTCACGCTCAGCGGCTCCAGATTTATCTGGGCCGAGGGCGTGCTGGTTACGCCCCCTTCCCATGAGTTCCTGGGAGCCCCAAAAGTAAAAACCGAGTACCTCTGGGTTTTGGAGTCTTAGAAGATGGCGCCTGCCACGTGGGTGCCGCCAGCCCGCCACTTTCCGTGCAGGAAGATAGGGTGGGGAGGGAAAAAAATCCACCCCCGGCAGCACAGAATTGTAGCCCAGTTCGAAGTCCCAGTGCATTGCTATCAGATGCTGCGCTCGATGCCCGAATGTATTACATCTCTGGAATCAAAGTCTTTAGGCGCAGAGGGTCGGATTCGCGCTCAGCAGCTCCGGATGACATCTGAATTTCTATGTTCATTGCAGCACTGTTTACAATAGCTCAGTCTTAAAAAAAAAAACCAGAGTGCCCAGGGGCTGGAGTGATAGCACAGTGGGTAGGGCATTTGCCTTGCACGCGGCTGACCCGGGTTCGAATCCCAGCATCCCATATGGTCCCCTGAGCACTGTCAAGGGTAATTCCTGAGTGCAGAGCCAGGAGTAACCCCTGTGCATTGCCGGGTGTGACCAAAAAAGCAAAAAAAAAAAAAAAAACCCAGAGTGCCCCCAAACATGACTGGTTAAAGAAACTTTGGTACATCTACACAATGGAATACTATGCTATGCAGCTGTCAGAAAAGATGAAGTCATGAAATTTGCATAGAAGTGGATCAACATGGAAAGTATCATGTTGAGTGAAATGAGTCAGAAAGAAAGAGACAGACATAGAAACATTGCACTCATATGTGGAATATAAAGTAACAGAGAGGTATGAGCTTGCAATGATGCAATTTCTGGCAGAAATTTCTCTGGACTTAGTTACTAAAATACTAAGATACAGAAACCCAAAACTGCGCGGCCACTATTGTGGCCATGCGATATCATGTCTCTTCATTCTCAGCAATGGAAAACAAATTATCAAATGCTTCCTTTTCAGCAGTCTGACTTTGGGGTGGTGGGGAAACTCCAAACAAAAATAGTGAATTTTTGGTTGAAATATTGAATGTAATCAAAGTAAAGAGAAAATAAAGTGAAATTTATCAGCTACACAGGTCGGGGGGTGATGAAGGCTTGGTGGGGGACATATACTGTGATTCTTGGTGGTGGAATATGTGCACTGGTGAAGGGATGGGTGTTTGAGCATTGTGTAACTGAGACTTAAACCTGAAAGCTTTGTAACTTTCCACATGGTGATTCAATAAAACAATTTTAAAAAAATAATCCTCTTTTTGCCTACCTTGTAGACAAGATGGTTGCTTTGGGTTTGCCATCCTCCAACCCTGCAAGCTTCTTATTAATAAAGTTTTTTTCTCAACCTGTCACCATCTCCTCAATTAATTGGCCCTCAGAAAGCAGTGGGACCAGGCCTTAGTGGCTATTGCCTCTGCCTGAGAACCACCACAACCCCCTGAAAATTGGGTTGGCCAAGAATAGTAGAGATAAGGACCAGGAGGTTTGCCCTATGGCTTGGAAGCCAGCCTCACATGCTGGGGGGAAAGGCAGCTCAGACAGAGAAGGGAACACCAAGTAAAGGGTGCTGGGAGGATCCGCTTGGGTTGGGAGTTGCCGAAGATAGAATATAGATTGAACACAATGGTCACTCAATACCTCTATTGCAAACCACAGTACCCAAAAGGAGTGAGAGAACAAAAAGGAATGCCCTGCCACAGAGGCGGGGTGGGGAGGGAAGGGGGCAGGGGGGGAGGGATACTGAGATCATTGGTGGTGGAGAATGGACACTGGTGGAGGGATGGGATCATTGTATGACTGAACCACAAACACAAACGATTGTAAGTATGTAACTACCTCACGGTGATTCACTAATAAAAAAATTTTTTTTTAAGAAAAATGAATTGGTCGGGACAGCTCCCTCACTGTACAAGTCTAATGGCCATGCTAGCAAGCCTTGAAGTCCTTAATGTCCACATGCTGCGGGATGTGGACCCGCAGACTGTCTCCCAGACACGTCACAGGCAAGGCAAGACTGTGGTGGGCCAAGGGGGAGGATGGTGTTGTTAATGCTGTACGGGGGTTGGGATGGTGGGGAAAGGAACGCCAGTTAGTCTAGAAAAATACAGTTGGGCATTTTAAATCTTGCTTAAAGGAGAAGTAGCCATCCAGATAGACAATGGAAATGGCTACGGAGTGGACATAGAAAACACTTAAAAGGCAGACAGTTCAGGTAACTTCCTTTTTTGACCCCTCATTTGTGTCAAGGAGAAGAGAAAGGAAAAGCAAGTCTCACCCTCTGCATGTGGACAAAAGAAAGCCAAAGGGACAAAGGTCACAGCTCTGGCCTCAGCTCTTGGTGGCAGGATCTAAGTTAAGTCTTTCACTGAAAAGAGAAAATTGGAGGAACAGGATACATGACATGGTCCAAGAGAATCAAAGAGAGAGGCCTGGACACCCAGTGGACCTGGAACTTAGACTGTAAAATTAGGAAACCCCATTCTGAGAGACCCCAGAATGAAATGAATAGGGCAGCGCTGGCTTTTACAAAGCTGTTTTTATAGACCTATTCCACGCTGTTCTGGTTTGGATTGATATCAGAAATAAGTGGGAGCTTCTACACACCATCCCAATTGTATGAACACCTAATCTTTGATAAGGGAGCAAGAAATGTGAAGTGGAGCAAGGAAAGCCTCTTTAATAAATGGTGCTGGCATAACTGGTCAACCACATGCAAAAGAATGGACTTAGACCTCGACCTGACACCATGCATAAAGTCAGATAAAAATGGATTAAAGACCTCAACATCAGACCACAATTCATAAGGTACATTGAAGACAAGGTTGGAAAAACCCTACACGATATTGAAGCCAAAGGTATCTTCAAAGATGACATGGAACTAAGCAATCAAGTAGAAACAGAAATAAACAAATGGGACTATATAAAACTAAGAAGCTTCTACACTGCAAAGGACACAGTGACCCGAATACAAAGGCAATCTACAGAATGGGAAAGGATATTCACCCAATATCCATCTGATAAGGGGTTGATATCAAGGGTATATAAGGCACTGGTTGAACTCTACAACAAGAAAACATCCAGCCCCATCAGAAAATGGGGTGAAAAAATGAACAGAAACTTTCTCAGGGAAGAAGTACGAATGGCTAAAAGGCACATGAAAAAATGCTCATCATCACTAATTATCAAGGAGATGCAGATCAAAACAAGTATGAGATACCTAACACCACAGAGACTGGCACACATCAAAAGAACAGAAGCAACCGCTGTTGGCGTGGATGTGGGGAGAAAGGGACCCTCCTACACTGCTGGTGGGAATTCCGACTAGTTCAACCCTTCTGGAAAACAATATGGATGGTCGCTCCTCAAAAAATTAGAAATTGAGCTTCCGTTGACCCAGCAATACCACTTCTGGGAATATATCCCAGGGAGGCAAAAAGATATAGTCGAAATGACATATGCACATGTATGTTCATCGCAGCAGTGTTTACGATAGCCAAAATCTGGAAAAAACCCAAATGCCCAAGAACAGATGACTGGCTAAAGATAGTATTCCATCTATACAATGGAATACTATGCAGCTGTCAGAAAAGACAAAGTCATGAACTTTGCATACAAGTGGATCAACATGGAAAGTATCATGCTAAGTGAAATGAGTCAGAAAGAGAGAGACAGATATAGAAGAATTGCACTCATCTGCGGAATATAAAACAACAGAATGGAGGACTAACACCCAAGAATAACAGAAATAAGAACCAGACTTGCTCCATGGCTTGGAGACCAGCCTCACATGCTGGGGGAAAGAGCAGCTCAGATAGAGAAGGGAATACCCACCAATGTGGTGGGAGGACCCATGTAGGATGGGAGAGGCATGCTCGGAGCAGACCATAGATTGAACACATTGGCCACCCAAGACCTCCATTGCTAACCATAACACCCAAAGGGGGAGAGGGAACAGAGGGGAATGCCCTGTCAAAGAGGCGGGGTGGGGAGGGGAGGGGGTAGGAGTGGGTGGGAGGGATGATGGGGTCATCAGCGGAGGACGGAAACTGGTGGAGGGATAGATACTCAAGCTGTATATGACTGAAACACAAGCACGAGAATATGTAAACCTGTATCTGTACCCCCACGGTGATTCATTAATGAAAAAAGTATGTGGGGGCTGCATGCTGATTTTACACGCATTTTTCCCCCAGGGACACTGTTGTTTCAGCACCTCCTTACACTCTGCAGCCCCCCCGGCCCCCTTCCAAAGCAATAAAGCCTTCTGAGGTGGGGGGTTGTGAATGGTAACTTGAAGACCGTAGCTGTCAAATTCATCTCCAGGTTGGGATTGAGATAAAAATCCAATTCAATTATTCAGAGCTTAGAAAGACTGCTGATTTGCTGGACTCTGATTTGCTGGACTCTTGCCTATGGTCATCGAAGAATCAATGTCAAGTACCAAAAAAAAAAAAAACCCAACGAACAAACAAAAAACCCAAAACAACTATAACAAAAAAAAAAGAAAATTGGTTAATAATCTACTTATATATTGGAGACAGCATTTATACAAAGAAATAAATTTTAGCCTCCGTCCTGGGTTCTTCCTCTTACTCAGTTCTCATATTCGTCACCTCTGAATCAGCTGAATGGCCCTATGTATAATTATTTCTCTTTATTGAATATCACTAGGCATCAAATACTGAAAAGAGATGCCTTTCCTCCTATTTTGTATATTCTTATTTGAAAATATAATATAGCACAACAGGTAGGGCGTTTGCCTTGCACGCGGCCGGCCTCAGTTTGATTCCTCCACCCCTCTCGGAGAGCCTGGAAAGCTGCCGAGAGTATCTCGCCCGCACAGCAGAGCCTGGCAAGCTACCCATGGCGTATTCGATATGCCAAAAACAGTAACAATAAGTCTCACAATGTGATGTCACTGGTGCCCCCTCGAGCAAATCAATGAACAACTGGATAACAGTGACAGTGACAGTGACCTGACAGGGCTGAGGAAACTGAGGCTCAGGCTCAGGCAGGATGAATTTTCTCAAGGCTGTGAAGTCAGATACGGGCAGTGATAAGGATCTGACCACAGACACATCTACCTCCAAAGCTCATTCATTCATAAGCTTGAGGAAAGAGTAGGAGTTAAATACAGCCAAAATAATTAAAACTATCACCTCAGTTGACTAATCCTCAGCTGCTCTAATAACATGCCACAAATAGAGGGCAGACAGCTGGTTCCTAGCACTGCTGAGGACTTTGAAATGAAATAACAGTTGTTATGTAGATTACCCAGTTTAGGAACCCAAAGCAAACAAAACCTAAAGCTTTCCAGGGGACTTGGAAGATAAAAATCTGCTTCAAAGGAATGAATAATTGTTTTTTTTTTTAAATACTGTTGAATGAGTTTCTAGCAATGGCTATTGATTTTTTTTTCAAGAAAAATTTTGTGTTCTTTAAAGAAATATATAGGGTTGCTAGAAATTCTACAAAGGAGTCTAGTAGGAGTCTAGTTCAAACAACATTTCCCAACAGTGAGTTGGCAACAGCAAGAAAAGAACTCTCCTGGGAAAGGTAGTCGCCATTCAGTATTCATCATTCATTCATTCATTCATTCATTCATTCATTCATTCATTCATGTATGCATGCATGCATTCACATTTCTCTTTTCAGTTTTTTGTTGTTCTCGGGCCACACCCGGTGGTGCTCAGGACTTACTCTTTGCTCTGTGCTCAGGGTCACTTCCGGTGGGCTCCGGACCATATAGCATGCAAGGGTCGAACCCGGATTGGCCATGTGCAAGGCAAACAAGGGCTCTACCTGCTGTACTATCACTTCAGCCCCACATTCTTTTTTTGTTTTTGAAGTTCATTTGAACTTTAAAACACAGAAAACAATATAAAACATTTGATTTTCAGTTCTTTTAGAAAATGACTTTTATATGCAATCTTTTTAGACACACTCCCAAAGCATACGTATAATAACGTTGCACCTCGATGAGTTTCCCCATCTGTATACTCTGTGTATTTAGGGCTCAGTTAATGGCAACATCTTAAGAAATGCGTTGCATGTGCAAGGCCCTAAGTCTGATCCCTGATACTGCTTGACCCCAGCACCTCTGGGTTTGGTGCTGGTAGTCCCTGAGCACCCCCAGCATTCCCCTGGTGATCCCTAGCACCACCAGACACATAAGAAAACTATACCTAAAAACGAAAAAGGATGGAAGACAGAAACAACATCTCCCCAACACTCTTACTCCTTCTTGGAGTAAGTTGCCCTGCAAAGGGAGAGTCACACGAGGCCCAAATCCTCCATAGCAGGTTGGCGTTGTGTTTTATGTGAATGGAACCTTGCAGTACCTACTCTTGGGGCTAGCTCGCCCACCCCCACCCCTTCCAGTGCTATTTACAAGAGTCATCTCATTGCCGAATGGCTCCAGATTGCTCATTATCATTCCTGGGCGTCAGGAATTGGATTCTGAGGTCAGCAATTCAAACTCAGCCTTCCATCTGTGTTTGTTAATCACGTTTTTGTTTTGTGGTTGTTGTATTTTATTTGAAAACACAGTCATGCCCATTCATTTCTGTACTGGTCTATGGCTGCCTTCCCACCACACACAGCAGTTGAGATGGGCAGCAGAGAGTCCACAAGGCTGCAGGCATTTGACCCTTTACTGAAAAAGGTTTTCTGACTCCTCCTGTGAATAATAAAAACACATGCACACATTCTTAAAGAAGACTGTAAGTCTATAGAGACTGAGCACAATGGCCACTCAATACCCTTATTGCAAACCACAACACCCAATTGGAGAGAGAGAGAGAGAGAGAGATCAAAAGGGAGTACCCTGCCACAGAGGCAGGGTGGGGTGGGGTGGGGGGGAGATGGGATGGGGGAGGGAGGGATACTGGGTTTATTGGTGATGGAGAACGGGCACTGGTGGAGGGATGTGTTTGTGAACATTGTATGAGGGAAAAACAAGTTCTAACGTGTCAATCTGTATTTGTACCCTCATGGTGATTCACTAATTAAAGAATAAAAAAAAAATGAAGACTATAAGTCTAGCACCCAAGTAGTAAGAGGAACTACCTGTTCATTGGAAGATTTTTTCCCCCCAATCAGTTCTTGTTAACAAATTATCTTCTGGGTAGAGAACATGGGTCACCTGTATGACTGAGGGAAGTATATCCTGGCCTGACGTGACAGTGATCTTTTTTATTTTTAAAATTGAGGCAGCAAAACCGATTGTATTCTAGATAGCTGGAGCAATAGTATAACAGGTAGGGTGTTTGCCTTCAACAAAGCTCACTCGATTTCAATCCCCAGCATCCCATGTGGTCCCCGGAACACAGCCAGTAGGAATTCTTGAGTGAAGAGCCAGGAGTAACCTCTGTGCATCACCAGGGTGACCCAAAAAGCTTAAAAAACCCTGTTGTATTCTAGAAGAGTATGGGAGTCCAATTTGACTAAAATAAAGATAAGAAAAAAAAAGAGAGAGAAATGGGGGGATTTGTTATGTGGGACCTGGTCGTGTGAGGCTGGACAGGCTCTAAGGGACTGTGTTTTGCTGACTCAGAAGGAAAGTCTCGGACAGTTTTGATGTAAATAAAGTCTTGAACTGGTTCACATTTTTGAGAGACTCAGTATGGAGAGGGCAGAACCAGAAAGATGGTCTGAGAAGCATTGCAACAAACAAAGCAAAGGATGTTATAATTTGGGCTGTGAGGTGGTCAGCTTATAAGACCAAGTGATCTTTGCAATTTGGGCAGTATTTGCTTACATTTCTACTATGCTTTCATATGCTTCATTACTATGTTCATTTATGTACTTACCACTTTTTGGTATTCCTTCCTGCACTACAGATCGATAATTGTATTCCTCCTTCCTGTAAAATTTCCTTTTATAAAGATCTGCCTGTGGAAAACTTTTCTTTTCTCTATGAAAATGCATTTATTTACCCCTTTTCTTGTTCAGCACTTCTTTTCTTTCAGTAAATTGACGCTATGACAGCAATCTTAGGCTGTCATAATCGATGTTAGCCTAAATGTTGTTTCTTTGAAGGCAATCGTCTTTTTTTTTTTTCTTACTGGTTTAAATCACCTGGTGGTCTTGTTAAACAATTTCTTTGTGATATGACTTAGGGGTATTTTTTTAAATGTCTATTATGCTTGGGATTCTTTAAGAGACTTACATTCATGAATCAATGTCTTTTATCAGTTGCGGAAAATACCAGTCATATTTCCTTCAAACACCGCCTCAGTTTTTTTCTTTACTTTCTGAAACCCTGTTATGTGCACATCATACTTTTACATTTTATCTTCTCTGTCTCTTAGTGGCAACTCTGGCTTGGATGCTGCATTTTGAAGAGTTTCTTTGACCTACCTGTCAGATTATATCCCAACCCTCATCATTGATATCCCAAGCCATTATAGTACATTTGATATAGTTCCCCAAGTGAATGTAAATTTAGCTTGCAAATATGCTGGGTGGTTAGCATTTAGAAACACAACTTTCTAGGGACAGTTTTGCCTTTGTTTAGTATCAAGCGACCTTTTTTTGAAATGACCTTAGGCTGGGAAAAGAGATGTAGTTTATAGCTGATTGAAACTATGGTTGAGAATTGAGCTTTATGAGAAGTAAATGTGGGTGGGGATGGGTAGCTGTATAGGATTTACTATGAAACTTCCCACTTGGCAGTTGCATAATGAATTTATTTTATCAGTGAGGCTAGAAAACGTGAATTTATTTTGAAAGTGTGCTCTCAGGATACAAGTGACTTCTTTTCCGAGAAAAACTCTGTTGTCTCCTTTAGGTAGAATTTGGTCTGAAAAATCCCTATGAACTTGAAAAGTTTTCATTGTTATTATGTGGCTTAAAAACATTTTTCTGGGGCTGGAGCAATAGCACAGCCGATAGGGCATTTGCCTTGGATACGGCCAACCTGAGTTCAATCCCCGACATCCCATATGGTCTCCTGAACACTGCCAGGAGTAATTCCTGAATGCAGAGCCAGGAGTAACCCCTGACCATTGCCACGTGTGAAGAAAGCAAAAAAAAAAAAACCTTTCTAAGATGGTAAAATTCAGAGAAACCATGCATATCACCTGTCAAGATGACAGCCAAGCTACACCACGATGTGGATACATTTATACAGAAGCAGACCTAAAAGCTGGGCTAATACAGCTTCCACCACAGGGACAAAAACATCTAGAGAAAGGTGACAGAATCATAATCTTTCCCAGGAAAAACCACCATGCGGTCCAGGAAAGAATTATGATTGGAGGGATAGCTTGGAATGGGAGATGTGTGCTGTTTCTCTTGGTTTTTTGTTTTGTTTTTGGCTTTTGTTGTCACATCTGGCAATGCTCAGGGGTTACTCCTGTCTCTGCACTCAAGAATTACTCCTGGCATTGGTTGGGATACCATATGGGATGCTGGGAATGGAACCAGGGTCAGTCATGTGCAAGGCAAACACGTTATCCACCGTACTATCATTCTGGTCCCAAGGGATATGTGTGCTGAAAGTAGATAAAGGACCAAACATGATGGCCTCTCAGTATCTGTTTTGCAAAAACTATAGTTACCTCAAAGGAGAGGGAGAGTGTGAAAGAGAGAGTAAGAGGGAAATTATCTGCATAGAGGCCGGGGGAGGGCTCAGATGGGGGCGGAAGAATACTCTGGACATTGTTGGTGAAAAATGTACACAAGTGGAGGGATAGGTGTTTCATCATTGTATGACTGAAACTCAAACATGAAAGCTTTGTAACTGTATCTCACAGTAATTTAAAAAATATATAGCTCTTGATTACTTCCTTAGACAACTTTTTTGCTTTGAGATCCAAAACAGTAACACACAGGTGAACATCTCCCTGATGTAGGAGGAGTCCCAGAAGCCATTGCGGCAGTATGGGCTGGGGGGCAGTCACCAAAAGGGGTAGACTAGGCTCACAGTTGCCAACGGCACGATTGGCTACTCCAGACCCTGCTGATAACAGCACTGACAGACCCTGTGTTTTAATCCACCCTTTAGAGCAGTGCATTTAAGCCTCTTTCCCTCTCCCTACCCTTTTTCACCAAGACATTTTTAAGCGCTCCAAGGTATAAAAAATATACAAACATTCAGCATTAATAATTCATTAAAAATCTATTTAAAAGCAAATTTAAAGGCAACTCCATGACCCCTATGGAGTCGTAACTCACAGTGGAAACAGACTCAGGCGCTATCCTTCCCTGAGAGCAACTCCCCGCCTGGCACAAGGCCATTCTGGGGAAGTAGTAGGATTGGCTGAAGGTTAACGGAACCAAAAAAGTCAGGATCCCTGGAGGACAAACTGACCGGTCCCTCCTGGCCTCTACCTGCCCAGTAGTGAGCTAGCCCTTCCCATCAGGTAGCTAGTACCTAGGGGATCCTCAAAGCTCCTGCTGCCTGCTCTGCAGGCCAGGTACAAGGCCTGCCAGATACCTCTGCCCGCCAGGACCCTAAAAAGTATCTTGTGCCCTTAGAAGTCCAGTAGTGTGAAAGCCCCCAGCCCTGTGTGGAGCCATCTTCAATGCAGCCTCATCCCCGAGAAGGCCTGACATAACCATGCCTCGAGATCTGGGTGGTCCCAGACCCCAGTAAAGTTCATTACGCCTGTGTCCACAGCATGGTGCAAATTTCTTCCTACCTTTGCCTCAACCTTCAGGAAGAACCAGTGTGGAACAGATAGTGCATATTTCCAAGAAAATCCGCTTGGAATGGCCTAGTTCTCTGGGCTTCCCATGCAACGCTCTCCTACAACTTTTTCAAGAAAGCTTGATAACTAGCTGGAAGCAGGTCCGAGGCCTACACCAAATGACTCCCTCATAGAGAACAGCAAACTCTGGACCACCTGACTGATATTTGGTACTTGGCAAGAACCTTACCTCTGTGCTATTTCTTTGTCCTCTATGCTTACTTTTTAAAATTTTTTAAATTTATTTTTTATTTTTTATTGAATCACCATGTGAAAAGTTAGAAAGCTTTCAGGCTTAAGTCTCAGTCACACAATGATCAAACACCCATCCCTTCACCAGTGCACACGTTCCACCACCAAGAACCCCAGTATATCTCCCATCCCCCCCCCCGCCCTGCCTGTGTGGCTGATGATTTTCACTTTATTTTCTCTTTTCTTTGATTATATTCAATATTTCAACAGAAAACTCACTATTATTATTTGGAATTTCCCCCCAACAATCAGACCTGCCAAAAAGGCATCATTTGATAATTTGTTTTCCATTGCTGAGAATGAAGAGCATATGGATTTCTGGTATTTTAGTAATTTAGTCCAGAGAAATGTCTGCCAGAAATCGCATTATTGCAAGCTTGTACCTCCGGTTAGTGGGCTCTATAAGATGGTGGTCGCCATGCTGCCGACGAAAGGAAAGGTCGAGAGAGAAAACCTTTCTCCTCCTGGGGCGGCATGGGGCCGTAGCTTAGTTCACAGTCTAGAGACATTTCTGCAAGAAGCTGCTGGGTGCCGAAAGTAGTTATTTGGCCTCCAGGATCATGGGCGTTCAGGAACAAAACTTTTTTTTTTTTTTTTTTTTTAAGAAAAACACCTACCCTGTTTATCTTGATTGGAACATTAGGTTTTCACTATATAGCACAGGGGGAAAAATTTAACAAATCAATTTTAAACATTGAAATATTTAATACTTTTTCTTTATTTGCACATCATTCTAGGAATAGCAGATTTGAAAGACAGACCAAGGTTACTGTTTTGGCAATCAGCTAAAGTTAATTAATGGAGACATTTCAGAGTAAAATAAAATGATCTTGGCAGATTTTCATTAGAATAACAACTTGACTACCTAATCTTTCCCTAATCATGATAAATGATTATTAATAGCAGCTACCACGTATCACACATCTTGAGAGATGCAGCCCTTAGACATCAACCTCTTCCCCATAAGCTCCATCCCAGGCATTCCTAAAATAGTGACAAAATCAAAGTTTATTACAACTCAAGCCGAAAGGGCTATTTTATTTCTTAAATTTAGCCTATTTTTAGCTAAAATCTAAAGATACAAGAAGTGTAAAAAGTAACACTAGAGCCCATTTCTCCGCGCCCGCACCCCCAGAATGACTGACGAAGAGGATGGAGCTGCTTGGGACACCGGCAGCCCACCAGCAACCTGCAGTATGTGACTTGAGAGTTTCCGCCAGGTCCCCCGAGCGGGGGCCTGGCGTTTCTCTTTTTTTTTTTTCTTTAATCTATCTCTCTTCCCCTCAACTTCTGGGCACAGCACAGCATCTACCCCACTTCTGAGCACAAAATGGAGAGACGCACCCAAGTGCGCGGCGCGGCTGGCGGGGGATCGAGGGCGGGGAAGTACCGGTCTCCGCCCACATCGGACACTTAAAGAGAGTGCAGCCACGTGGGCTTTCCCATTTCTCCGCGCCCGCACCCCCAGAATGACTGACGAAGAGGATGGAGCTGCTTGGGACACCGGCAGCCCACCAGCAACCTGCAGTATGTGACTTGAGAGTTTCTGCCAGGTCCCCCGTGCGGAAATCTCTCTCTCTCTCCTTCAACTTTTACCCTGGACTTTAGACAGAAACCCAGAACCGCGCGGCCGCTACTGCGGCCGCGCGACCTAATGTCATCTTAGTATCAGCAGTATGTAATGGTTCCTTCTTAATGGGTCGGACTTTTGTGGGTGATCCTAACAAGAATAGTAAGTATTTTGTTGAAATATTGAAGGCAATCAAAATGGTAGCCATCTCTCTAGACTGAACTAAGCTATATCCCCACGCCGGCTGAGAAGAAATATCCTTCTTTCTCGGGAAGAAACGTGGCGTGGTGTCAAACATAGTGTGATGTCCATTAAGCAAACAGACCTGGTGGCGTGGGAATGGGAAATAAGGGGAAAAATTAGGTACATGGACCAGCGGGACGCTGGTGGAATCTCGAGCCGGAGCCGATATCAGCGCAAGATCTTTGGTTCCAGAAACTGCTTGCAGACACTCTACTAGACTATCAACTAAGCCAGAGCCCCACGCCGGCTGATGACGGGAAATAACCATCCTCTTCGGTTTTTTTTCCCTTTGTCAGACAGCGTGGCGATTACTAAACAGGCGTGAACTTGGTGGCGCGGGGCAAGGGGGAAAAAGAAAAGTTATGTAACAAACAGCAGGACTAAATATCTCTATATGCTTAGTAATGGAGAATTATCAAATGCCTCATTGGCAATAGGACTGTCTTTTTCTTTTTGGGGGGAAACCCCAGCAACGGTAGTGAGTTGTGTGTTGAAACTTGGAATGTAATCGAGATAAGCGCAAATGAAGTGAAACTTATCACTACAAGGGTGGGGACTAGGGAGGTGGGAGGGGGCGGCAGATATACTGGGGGGGTTGGGGATGGAAGATGGGCACTGGTGAAGGGAGGGGTGTTTGAATATTGTATAACTGACATAATCCTGAGAACTTTGTAACCCTCCACTTGGTGATTCAATAAAAAAAAAAAAAAAAGTAACACTAGAAACTTTTACCAAATTATTGTAGAATTCTCTTTGATATTTCTTTAGATCCAGTAGACTGGGTGATGATTTCCTTTAATGTTGTTTATCTAAAAAGCTTTTTAAATCACTCTAATAATAAAGTTTATTTGTCCAAAATAAATAAATTTAAACGATCTGCATGACAGCTGAGTTAATAAGAGTATTTTGTTTGTTGCTTTGTTTTTGAGCCACACCCAGCAGTGCTTATGACTTACTTCTGGCTCTTTGGCAAGCATGGGGGACCTGATGGGGTGGCTGGTATCAAATCATGGTTGGCTGCATGCAAGGCAAGTGCCCTGTTCGATTTATTACTCGGGCCCTAAGAATATTTGTTAGAAGAGCTAACAAATATTCTTGGCTGGAGGTCTTTTCCATTCAGCACTATAAATGTGTCATGTCTTTGGGCCTGAAGAATTTCTACTGAGGAATTTGTTGATAGTCTATGGTGCTTTTACTCTGATTTTCTTTTACTACTTCTAGGATTTTTATCCTTATCATCATCATCATCATCATCATCATCATCATCATCATCATCATCATCATCATCATCATTATCATCATTATTATTAGTATTTTGCCAAAAACCAAGTTACTCACTGCTGCAAAATATTTCTTATACAATTTATACAGTTGTGATTATTATGCAAAAATTTTCAGAATAACAAACTGTAATTTTTTTGATGCACACTCCTGGTTGGCCCTGCACTCAGGAATTACTCCTGGTGGTGCTTGGGGGTGGGGGGGGAGACCATATGGAATGCTGGGAATTGAACCTGGGTTGGCTTCATGCAAAAAAAAATGCCTTACCTGCTGTGCACTCCAGCCTTGTCCCTAATTTTTAATCACTTAAATTTCCACTTTGAAAGTTTACATTTAAATTGAATTAAATGCTATGTTCTTTATCAAATACCATAAATGGTCATTAATTAATGTTATCTGGTGTGACAACTAAATTTGAATGAGCCACCATTTCTCTTACACTGTACTGAAGTACTCCTGTCAACTGCAAACTAAAGGTAATTTTATTATTTTTTTGTTAGATTATTAACTTCATTAGATTATGTTTTCAGATTTCAATTATAAACTTTTAAAATCCAAAACTTTTAAAACCCCCCCCAAAAAAAAAGAATTAGGGACAGTTCTTAACTATTTTTAACTGTTTTGTAAGAGCTGGGGCCAGAGTAATAGTACAGTGGGCAGGGCATTTGCCTTGCATGAGGCTGACCTGGGTTCCATCCCCTGTATCCCATATAGTCCCCTGAGGTTGCCAGGAATGATCCCTGAGCACCTCCAGGTGTGGCCCAAAATTAAGTTTTGTGGGAGCTGTACCAAAATCCATGTTCAACAGTGCAAGGCCAATGCTCTACCTGCTGTGCTATCACTCTAGCCTCCAAGAAGGTAGAGTTTTGCAGGGCACACTGAGACCCATAATTTTTGTTTCTTTTTTATGAAAATAGAATGACCAAATAAATTTGGGACTTTCTAGTATATAATGATATCTTCAGGCTGGAGCGATAGCACAGCGGGTAGGGCGTTTGCCTTGCACACAGCTGACCAGGTTTGATTTTTCCACCCCTCTCGGAGAGTCCGGCAAGCTACCGAGAGTATCCCTCTCGCACGGCAGAGCCTGGCAAGCTACCCGTGGCGTATTCAATATGCCAAAAACAGTAACAACAAATCTCACAATGGAGACGTTGCTGGTGCCTGCTCGAGCAAATTGATGAACAATGGGATGACAGTGCAGTGCTATGGGACTCTGAGCAGGAAACCTTTAGAGGGTTGAGAAAACATATCAACTGAAGAAGTTTATGAATTCCAGAGTCATTTTTAAGAAGTCCTTGGAAAAGCTACCCTATTGCATGAAGAACTTTCACAGATTACCTTCCAGAGAAGGCAGGCACCAGTTTAGCATCAGGACATGGGGAGAGAGAGAGAGAGAGAGAGAGAGAGAGAGAGAGAGAGAGAGAGAGAGAGAGAGAGAGAGAGAGAGAGAGAGAGAGAGAGAGAAAGCCGGAGAAGGGCTGTATCCTTGAGGATCTTGGTGGAGGAAGGGCCAGGGGAGTACCGACAGGTGGAAACAGGGAAAGGAGAGATAGTTACCTGCCAGGCAGCTTTCTTGTGGGAAGATGTCTTATAAACTTTGAAACTGCATATAATTGTTTGCATGGATGTTTCTGGCTTCAGAGTACTTATTATGTTTCATGGAGTTTTAAAAATTCATTTATATCTGCAAAGATTCTTCAAATAACACGGTGCCTTTCTCAGAATCTATTAAGAAGCAGTTTCGGAATTTAAAGCTCTCTAGAGCCCCATTTCATGCGCTACAATAGGTAAGATAAAAGGAATGAAAACCACCTCAATGATAGGCTCAGCTTTTAAAGTATTTGTTACGTCTGGCTCTTTTTTTTTTTTTTGTCAAGGGTATAGAGGTTAAAGCTGTGAGAAAGAATAGCACAAAGCTACATGATAATGAAAAACCTGGGCTTTCACTGACATTCTTTCACTTCTAGAGCCATCAGACCACAATGTTATACACAATTTTAATGAATTCCATTTTGTTTGGCATGTGTTTTATGCAACCAACCAACCAACCAGACAATTTACATTTCCAAACGACAATACTAAAAAATTAAAGAGAAGGAGAGTTGCTATGGAGATGATTCTATGCATACATGACAGGTGAATGTCTCAATTTAAAATGGGATGTGGTCTCAGAAGATTTACAAATTTACAGATACAAGATATACAAATTTATGATA
Source organism: Sorex araneus (assembly GCF_027595985.1). Taxonomy (NCBI): domain Eukaryota; kingdom Metazoa; phylum Chordata; class Mammalia; order Eulipotyphla; family Soricidae; genus Sorex; species Sorex araneus. Next base: position 128,081,258 of record NC_073302.1, on the reverse strand, counting down.
AGAGCAATGTAAAAAAATCCACTAACTTTAGTGAGAGAAATAGTGTTTGTGTTGAAGAAATTCTAATTTCCTTTTATTCGTCTAACGATAGGGCTACAACAGTATTGTCAGAAAATGAACTGAAAAAGTAAAAATTCCCATCCTGCTCTTTGTATTCTCCCCGCTTGTGTATAAGCAACACGCTAGAGGGATGGGGAATGTACCCCTTTGGGACCAGAGTGGGACTCATTCACTGAAAATACAAAAACACTGCAGTTGATCGTGTACATGCTACAGTACCAGGACCTAAAACATAATCTCTCTAATAAGTAAAAACATAATCTCTAAAGGGATCTTCTAGACCAACTGAATGCCAGCTGCTCTGTTTAAAGGTTGGGCATATAATGAGAAACACTGAACACAAATGTTCCATGATCCAAACTGGGCTTATGTTGGTGCTGGTGCTGGGCGTTCCATGGCACTGTGAAAGAAAAAGTAGTTGATCCACTTGGAAGAACATGTGTGTTGTTTTAAACTCTGTTTAGTAAATTTTCACTGAGGAAAGCTTATTAGATTCAGAAAATATGATATCACTCTACTGTCTCCAAAAAAGCCATGAACACTGAGATTTACTACTCTTGGTAGGCCTCCAAAGATTTTGTAATACTTTAAAATACATTTTTCTTTAAAATACATTTACTGTGGACTGGAGCAATAGCATAGCGGGTAGGGCATTTGTCTTGCACGCAGCAGACCGGGGTTCGATTCTTCCAATCTTCTCGAAGAACCTGGCAAGCTACTGAGAGTATCTCTCCGACATGACAGAGCCATGTCGATATGCCGTATTCGATATGCCAAAAACAGTAATGAGTCTCACAATGGAGACATTACTGGTGCCCGCTTGAGCAAATCAATGAACAATGGGACGGCAATGCTACAGTGCAGTGCTACATTTACTGTATTTACTAAATTCAAGATAATGTGACTTTAAAGTCCCAAAGATGTTATTACTTAGCAAGAGTCACAGAATTAAGCATGAAAAAGGGGAAAAGTTCTAGTTCGACTATCATTATGCTGTAAAACCTCTTTTGGTGAGTTGAAAATCTTAGTTGCACCCAAAGTTGCACTGGAAATACCAGGATTATATGTCATTGTAACTCAATTCATAGATCAAGCTCACCATTTATATAACTATTTTTTATGATACATGGTTGTTACTTTTTATCTTCACCTGTACTGAATTCATGCCTTAGTTGTAAACACTAAAACAGGCAGAATGACTTTTTATTTCTGGTCATTGAACATACTATTATAAATGTGCTTTAAATGTACCCTAAAAATTTGAAAGAGCTAAAGTTTCCTGTATCAAGAAGATAACTTACAGTTCCAAAAAAACTGAGATTCTTGTTAATATAATCAGAGATAATGAGGGTACATGCACAGAGATAATTGGTGCACAGTAGCTGCAAAAGGATGATAAACACTGTTTGGCAGGACCACAAGTTAAACAATGGGGAGAAATTGAACTCTGAATGCTTTGATTCCCAAATCTGTTTAATTTCAGGTTTAATTAGTGCCCATAACCTGGGTCCTATTCTTAATGACCATACACTGAAAACTGGCTAAGTCAAACTTTTTGCTATGGATTATTTATATCATCTTAGGGAGTCTGATTTAGGAGTCTGTTTTCTTATAAATCATTGAACATGAACACATATCTCCGAGTCAGTTCATGAAAAATGTTTGAGATCATGAAATGCTGGATTCTTCTTCTTCTTTAAGGGCAGAACTATGGAGCAATGACATATTTTGCTCCCATTCTCATTACTAACCCAAGAGATGAGTACTTGCTATGAATTCAATAGTCAGGAAAAGACCTGTGCAATGGGTGTGGTGGCTGGTATGGTGCTAAAAAAAGCAATGCCTTTAACATACATTGGACTTGAAAAAAATAAGCAGCTCTGTAAGATGGTATGGTATAAAAGACATAAGGATTCCCTGGTATCATAAATCTGTCCATAAATCGTCCTTTCATTATCAAGATGCAATATTAGAAGTTACTTCTTCTCTAGCCACTTAACAGATCTGTCAATCTTCACATTTCCCCCTTTCCTTCAGAACTAATTTTGTTTTCTTGTTACTCTGATTTAGCTGGAATAAATTTATGGAGGAAGGAGTAGGAAGAACACAAGTGTGATGAACCTAAAACTGTAGATTTTGCAATTTTATTTGACCAACTTAATTTTGTCAGGCTGTGCTCAGGGATCATTCCTGGGGAAACTTATGTAGGGCTAGAGGTCAAATCCAGGTTAGCAGCGTGCAATGTAAGGGACTTACCTACCGTACCATCTGTCCAGCTTTGGATTTTCACAATGTTTTGTCCTCAAATCAAGCAAGTCCAAGAATTTGGTCTCATTGATAATTCCAGTACCAGCTTGAGTATAGCACTGGTACTACTATACTTAAAGAACATGGCACACCAAGCATTTTACCTTCTCAGAGAATCAGTTTAGAATACAATAGTATAATTTATCATTTATTCTTAAAACATTATTCCACCCAGATTCCCCATTTTCCAGTAGCTAGGCAGTCATACCCAGAAACTGCCCCCAGTGCTGTGTAATCCCATCAGCGGCCAACATCCAGAGACTATAAAACCAAGCTCCTGATAGCCTAGTTCTTTCTCTTGGAGAACCTGGCAAGCTACTGAGAGTTTACTGTCTGCATGGAGGCGGGGTGGGTAGAGGGGAGAGCCTGGCAAACTCCCCATGGCATATTCATATGCCAGATACAGTAACAATGGTGGGTTTCATTCCCCTAACACTGAAGAGCCTCAAATGCAGCACCATTGGGAAGGACAAGTAAAGAGAGACTTCTAAAATCTCAGGGCTAGGATGAATGGAGACGTCACTGGGCAAATCCATGATCAACAGGATGACAGTAACAGTAATTTTTTTTTTAATTGAATTTCTGTGAGAACAGTTACAAAGCTTTCAGGATTAAGTCTCAGTCATACAATGATCAAACATCCATCCCTTCACCAGTGCACATGTTCCACCACCAAGAACCCCAGTATACCACCCTCCCATCTCCACCCTGCCTGTGTGGCAGATGATTTTCACTTTATTCTCTCTTAACTTTGATTACATTCAATTTTTGACAGAAAACCCACTATTATTATTTGGAATTTCCTCCCCCAACAATCAGACCTGCTGAAAAGGCATCATTAGATTATTTGTTTTCTATTGCTGATAATGAAGAGCATACAATATTGCACGGCTGCAAAAGCGGCCGCATGGTTTTGGAATTCTGGTATTTTAGTAATTAAACCCAGAAGTATTTCTGCCAGTAGCCGCTGCGTTCCTAGATTGGTTTGTGTGCCTCTGGGATCATGGCTGTTAGGAGCAAAGGAGCTGTTTGTGGGCAGCCACTAGGTCTCTCATTTGGGTGGGGAGCAGGGCTGGTTATCCCCCACCCATCTCGAGATTTCCAAGCACCTCCTCATTGCAAGCTCCTACTGACAGTGATAGGGATTCTTAAAACATTTTCTTGTCCACCATTTAGAAAGCATTTAATTAGATGGCATTGAACATATTCAGAAACTATTCTAGCAAATGCAAGTAATTATAGTTTTTTTTCTTTGTAAAATGAAAACTAGAAAAATGGTGCTTCTGTTCCCCACACTTTACTTTCTCCAGGATCTTAAAGTAAAAATCAGAACACTTGGGATTCAGCATTCTCAGTGTCAAATGGGATTGGTTATGTTTGTAAGGATTAAATGTGATGACAGACATTGAATGCTATGTTGTAAACATGTAAAAATTTGTCATTACAATGCAATATCGTGTTATTGCTAAGAGAATAGAAATCTAAGAAATATTGAATATACCTGTAAGAATAAAATACCTCTTCATTACAAATGCAAGTTGTATACTTAACAAAGATTAAAATAGAATTTTATAAAAGTATCTTTTAATCTTTTGGGGCTGGAGCAATAGCAAAGCAGGTAGGGTGTTTGCCTTGCACGCAGCCGACCTGGATTCAATTCCCAGCATCCCATATGGTCCCCTGAGCACCACCAGGAGTGATTCCTGAGTGCAGAGCCAGGAGTAACCCCTGTGCATCTCCAGGTGTGACCCAAAAAACAAAATAAATAAATAAATAAATAATTAAAAAAGTATCTCTTAATCTTCAAAGTGTTTTTAAGTGAATAAAACAATATCTAAATCAGAAAACAAATGATATAAATTTAAAAAAACTTTAAGGCTAAAAGATTTAGTAGTTGCCAAAAGGAATGTGCCATAAAGAGAGGTGAGTAAATTGGTCAAAGGTAAGAAATAATGTTGAAGAGTAGAATTGGGTTTCCAGTGATGAACATAACATAGTATAGATCCATGTTGATTCTAACTGATGTGCACCTGAAACAAATATGTCACAAGACAAATGAAGTGGTTTAATTCAGTCTTATGCATAATGAGAGAAGAATAATTTCTACAATGAACATCAGTGATTTAGGTGTCTAGATTGCATTCTTTATTGAACAAAGTAAAATCCTAACCTTAAGATGGAATGTTATAATATGCTGTGAGAAACTGTATGTGGGTGGGGGGCGGGACTGGATAAAGAGTAAAAAAATAAATGCCAATGTTCTATTTCTTTCAGATTTATTTCTTAATGTAAAACATAAAAATTTTGTCACATATAAATTTTAGAATATCATTTGACCACGTGAACTTCTAGTTATCCTGAAAGTCCTGGTAATTACAGCCCATGTTGTTCATGGACTTCTGGAAAGTCCCTCTCACTGCTTCCTGACACATTCAGGTAGGAGACATAATTGAAGTTTGAACAGTTACCACTTGTCATCTGGAAAGTAATGCTTTGCATTTGTTGTGGGTGACTTGATCAATGAGAAATGAATATTATACATGCTTAATCTACCCTGCTATATAGATTTGCTCAGAGGACTACAAAACATATCAAAACCTTGGGCAATGTTATTTAGCCCATGAAAGTGGCATATTTATCTCTATCATGACGGCTAAAGAACAGGATTTATTTTGTTTTCCCTCACCAGGCTGTGCTCAGGGATCATTCCTAGTGGGGCTTGGGAGACTGTATGTAGTGCTAGGGATCAAACCCAGGTCAGCAGCATGCAAGGGGAAGTGACTTACCTGCTGTACTCTCTCTCTAAATCAGGATTTTCGCAATGTTTTATCCTCAAGCAAGTCCAAGAATTTGGTCTCATTTGTAGTTCCTGTACCAGCTTAAGGAAACAGTGGCTACTCCTTCGCAATGGAAACAGTCATCATCTTGATCAGGACAGCTGGATACAAATGATCTAAAATTATCATGTGACTTGCCTTGAAGCAGTCTAATTTCTTTTCTCCCCAAACTCTCTTTCTGTTTTTATTTTGAACAACACCTGCAAAGTTCAGGTTCTACTCCTGCTTCTGCACTCAGGAATATCTCCTGCTCTGCCTGGGGAAACATATGGGATGCCAGGATAGAACCCAGGTCAGCTACATGCAAGGCAAATGCCCTACTCACTGTACTATTACTCCAGTACTACACAGACTCATTTTTTTAAAAAAAATTTATTAGTGAATCATTGTGAGGTACAGTTACAGACTTACAAACTTTCATGCTTGCGTTTCAGTCATACAGTACCATCCCTCCACCCTCCATGCAGCTGTTAGAAAAGATGAAGTCATGAAATTTGCATGTAAGTGGATCAACATGGAAAGTATCATGTTAAGTGAAATGAGTCAGAAAGAGAGGGACAGACATAGAAAAATTGCACTTGTCTGTGGAATTCCTCCACCAGTGCCCATTCTCCACCACCAATGATCCCAGATCCCTCCCACCACCACCACCACCCAGTCCTCCCCCACCCCACCTCTGTGACAGGGCATTCTCTTTTGTTCTCTCTCTCCTTTTGGGTGTTGTGGTTTACAATAGAGGTATTGAATGGTCATTGTGTCTACTTTCAGCATGCATCTGCCATCCTGAGCGGGCCCTCCAAACACCTTTTACTTGGTGTTCCCTTCTTTATCTGAGCTGCCTTTCCCCCCAGCATGTGAGTCCAGCTTCCAGGCTCTGGAGCAAACCTCCTGGTACTTATCTATACTATTCTTGGGTGTTGTCTCCCATCCTGCTACTTTATATTCCACAGATGAGTGCAATTTTTTCTATGTCTGTCTCTCTCTTTCTGACTCACTTAACTTACCATGATACTTTCCATGTTGATTCACTAATATGAAAATTTCATGACTTCATCTTTTCTAACAGCTGCATAGTATCCCATTGTGTATATGTACCAAAGTTTCTTTAACCAGTCATTTTTCTTGGGCACTACATACATAAAACTAGATAGATAGATACATAGGCTATTCAAAAAGGATGGTGATAAAGTATAAAGTTTGACTCACAGTATTCCTATTAAGAGAAAAACAGTGCATCCACCCCTGTTCTCTTGGAATATTAATACTGCACACACATATACATACATATATACATACACATATATCCTAATAAATATATATGTGTGTATATGTGTATATACATATGTATGTCTCATAGGATTCCCTCAAAATCTAGTTTTCATCTATAACCACAAAATTGACAACGTTTACCCAGTTTGACTTTTATTTCATTTCTTATTTTTTTAGAATAAAATATTAGGTGTGTCCTTCCCTCCCTCCTGGAAAATTCTGCCAAGAGGAGAAAAATTCAGAGCAATCAATTACATGCCATATTTCCGTCATTTCTACCTTTAGTATACAAGACTGAAGGTTTTATATATATATGCATATATATGGACAATTTCAAAGCAGATTTTTATGAGGATGCTTTGAGATGCTGTATCTCATCTGCAGAATATGCAGGTGGTCTGGAAAAGCAGGTGCAAAATAACTGATCAAATTTTTAGGTACCATGGATTATGTCAAGATTCATTCATATTAAGATATTCTCAGATCTGAAATCTATTCGAGACTAAACTAATATGATAAAGGCACACGTGGTCTTCCCTCTCATTTCCTGCATTAAGCATTCCCTTGCTACTATGAGTGTGTTTTTTTGTTTATGCATCTTGTGAAGCAACTCCTCCCTGCCCAAAGGCACTGAAACTTTGCCAACTTTCCAGCTACCTTCTGCATAAATCAGCCAAGTTACATCAGGTGGCAGAAAGGGCATTTTGAATTTTCTGTGGCAGATGGTTTGACACACCTAATTGAAGTAATATATCTTTCAGATAGTCAAGATATGCTATAAGGAAAAGTACAGTGTGTCACATTGTGACAAATATCTATGGGCTGAAATAGAAAATTTGGAGTAACTGTGTTGTACTCAGTATAGATGTGGCATTTTTCAAGGGGAAAAAATCACCTCGAGACATCCAGCTTTATTAAGGCAGACATTTGTGCTAGTTACCTCTGAGAAGTGCGTCAAGGGCTCTATTAGCCAATTTGAGACCAGTGTCATAATGAACTGAATAGAGGAGGCCATTTGTTCAAAATTAGGCAGAATCCAGGAAATAAATGGTTTTCAGAAAGGCCAAATAGAGGCACATAATTTATAAAATCAAACCCTCTCACTGGCTTTCAAGATCCACAAATGGGAATATATTATCTTATAATAAAAATTCACTGGGGCATAATGGGGGAAAGAAACAGACTTAGAGTTCTACTGAGAGAGCTTTCAGTTTCCAGTATGTTTGAAATTAACCGTGGAAAGAGTACTTCCAGAAAGAAAATTCAGCGCCACGAAGCAAAGACTTTTTAATATTTATATCTGGGTCTTCAGGTAAAGCAACTTTTGCAGTTCAAGTAGAAGTGAAAAAGGACTGTCTGTTGAACAAATGCTGGGTCTTATCTTCCTCCAGTTTTGTAAGGTCTTTTTGAGTGGGGTGAGGGAAGCCCAAAAAACTGTTGTTTGGTGTTTTGCTATCACGTTGCTGTAGCAAGATGTGGTTCTGACTATCCTTCCAGAGAAAATGGTATGTTGATGCATTAGAAGGGAAGGAGAGAGAAGAGGTTTGTGAGGGTAGGAGAGATGGGGGCCTGCTGCTTTCCTGCACCACATAACTTGACATAGTCTAGACCACACTGATTGATGCCCCTGTCCCTTCATGCAGCCCGAGCCTTGAAGATTATCTGACCTCACCCTGCCTCACACATCCATGACAGAGAACTTCAGGTCACTTCCCTAAGGAAACTTTATAATTTCTTGAAGGACTAGCCCTTTCTATGGAGATAATTGTGTTTGGAAGATAATTCCCCACCTGAAAACTTGTTGAGTGAATAAAACATAGGTTTACAGAACAAACAGCAGAGGGTCTGAAATAAGTTCAATGCTTTGAAACCAATTAATTGCTATTGTAACCTCTTTATTTGGGGTTCTGTACAGAAGGCACCACCAACAAAAGGCCTTCTCATATTATTCTCTCTAAAAAGCTAGATCCTATGGCTTTGTATCTTTGTACCCTAGTCTACTTTGATTTAGGGTATCATTGCCACTTGACATAATTTGGATATTTTCTGCTCCCTTTCCTTATATAGCCTCATTTTCTCTCCTGACTTCTCATCATAAAATCACAAGACAGGGAACAGAAGTTTCTTGTTCATTGTGGTATTCACAATATCTACATAGTGCCCAACAAGTACACAATTACATCCTTGCACTGATTCAAAGTCAATTGTGGATTTCTTGACCTGGACTCTACTCAGAGAATGAGTATATGCCTCCTCCATGCCTGACATTGTCATTATGTTACAGACATCAAGAGAGGGTTATGAGGTGGCTGGTGATTAAGATTCTCAAATGATCTTTGTAAGTATGGGATTTGTTTGGGGTACCTTTCTTCTAAATCTTGACACAACCATGGTTTAAATTTCTTCCTCAAATTCTATTCTTCTAAGAGGATGAAACATTAACTTGCACAAATCTTATGCATCCTCCACTTTGCTTTCCAGAGGGACCTGTTTAGCTTTGCTCCAAATTACACGTAAATTTCTAATATTATTTAATTGATTCCTGTTTGGATTCGAGGACCTGTTTCCAAAACCACTTGATTCTTACCTAGCTTATTTGTCATCTCAGAGCATTGATGCAACTTAGATCTCTTTTCCTCTTGAAATATTTTTCTCTTTGTTTTTGTGACTCTATAACTTCTAAATATTTTTTATTTGATAGCCATATCACTTGATCAGTGAATTGAATATCTCCAAGATCATTTAGAGACTTCTTTCTCCAACCTTGTCAATGTATAAGCTCTACCTCAGTACCTTTCAAATTCTTAATGTGCATACAAGTTACATGATAAAATGAAAATTAGAATTCAATATGCCTGGGCTGGGGTCTGTGACCTGCATTTCTAATGAGTGCCAGATTAATAGTCTTGCCAAGTCCAAGAACATCTACACCCAGAAGTAAGAGCAGTCTTTTAAAAGGCAAGTCACACATGCCACTCTCCGGCCAGAACTCCTCAGAGCTTCTCATTGCATTTTGAATTCAATTATTTATCATAGTCCAATCCTTGATAACCTGGCCCCTCTCTTACACTCTAACTTCACCTCATGCCATTCTGATTGCTCTTTGTATTTCAACCACAGAGCTATCTTACAGTTTCAAGCATACTGCAATCATTGCTTAAACAAAGAGAGTCAGGATTTCATGCTATACACTTGGCTCTATATCTCACACCTTTTTTTATTGTTTTTCATTTAAAAACATTTTTATTGGGGCTGGAGCAATAGCACAGCCGGTAGGGAGTGATTCCTGAGTGCAGAGCCAAGAGTCAGCCCTGAGCATTGCCGGGTGTAACCCAAAAAGCCTATATATATATATATATATACATATATATATGTATATATTATTTAGTCGTCAGGAAGTTGGGCTGGATCGATAGCACAGCAGTAGGGCGTTCACCTTTCATGCGGCCAACCAGTGTTCGATTCCTCTGCCCCTCTCGGAGAACCAAGCAAGCTACCAAGAGTATGCGCCCACATGGCAGAGCCTGGCAAGCTACCTGTGGCATATTGGATATGTCCAAAACAGTAACAATAAGTCTCACATTGAGAGACGTTACTGGTGCCCGCTGGAAAAAATCGATGAACAACGGGATGACAGTGACAGTGACAGTCATCAGGAAGTTACAAAGTTACATATGATTGGATTTCAGACATTCAATGTATCAACACCAATTCATTCACCAGGGTCCACTTCCCTCCACCAGTGCTCCCACCTTCTATTTACTTCCCATCCATCAATCTGCTTCTATACTTTTTAATACATTCTTGCACTGTGCTTTATAGTCCTGTTGCTGATAGGGTTTCATGCATAACCATTTTCTCCATTACTTCACCGCCTTTCAGAACCACCTTTTCTTCCCAGTTGAATGCTTTCCTCAGTTATAGATATTGTCCCCTCCTGGTCCTATCCCCCAAAGACTCTCTCGAATCATTCATTATTTTTATGGAAAGTGAAACACTCAATATCTATACCTTGTTCTGTAAAATGGGGATAATAATATCATGTCTTTAAAAATTGTAAGGTTTAAATTAGCACACATAAACATCGATACTCAGAATAGAGTATTTGGAGTATCTAGTCCATAATATGCTACTACACTCATTTCTCTTCATTTTTATTATAATATTTTCCTGATAACCTTTAAAAATATTCCTTCTGCCAAAAAATGTTTTCCCCTGATTCTTTGTATTACGATCTCTTTCTTATCTTTAAGATATACAGCTTAATATTACAGAAATATTTATGATTACCAATATACATTTATACCAATATACATTTAGTGCTCTTCTCTATTATTACATCTTGTTTCCTCAGTCAGTGGCCTATACCTGTTTATTACTCATTTTATTCCCAAAACTACATACAAATGTTTTACAGATAAAACCATGTCTTTCTTGTGTATAACCAATGCTCAACAGAACACCCGGGACATATTACAGGCTCTCAACAAATCTCTACTAAATGAATAGCTGAATAAATGTCTGACCTTGATTCTAGAATGTATGTTGTATATAGTTATGCGAGGAATTCCTGAAATATATAGAAATTTAGAACCTAGAAAATGGAAGTTGACTGAGATCTTTTTGCTCAATTCTCTTATTTATGAGATGTGTTTAGATGTTCTAAATATCCTAATATTCATGATTGAGATACTGTTCTTGCTCTGATTTGTGTCTTGATTACCTTTGATATATTAATTTAGCAGAAAAATTATAATACTCTTCATTCTGTTTCCAGGATTCTTATTCAGCTCCACTTCCCTATAGAAACCTTGATGTGTTCTACATATATTTCACTGAAAGGAAAAGAATTGGTGCATATCTAGGTGATTTAGGAAAGATCCATAAAGCAGGCTTAATGAAAAGGCAATTGAAAATAAAGCAAAAGGGATACTTGGCCTATTTTGTTTACTAATTGATGTTCTAACTTTTAATAATTTCTACGTGAGAGAGCAGGGATTAATATTGAAAATTAGGTAAGTATTATGTTCAATATTATCATTGGCATCATCCTACTAATGCAATACTTTTAGGGTCATAAAAATACAAGGCTTAGGAATAAACTTAACATTTGCTATTTTGCCTTTTCCCCTGTCCTAGTCTGGAGTATTTTATCACCATTTCTTTCTTGTACCAATTTCTCCTCCTCTCTCATCTCTGTGTTATTGCTAAATTAATTTTCTAAGAACTATCTTTACTTATATTACATACTCCCAATACTCAGAAATCCCTTTTGCTTATAGAATAGATTTTTCTTTGACATAAAGCTTAAGGCCTATTACATAGTCCTAACCATTTAAATTGTAGTCCTAACCATTTCTCTCAACCTGAGTCATGCTTTCTTTATGATATCCTTTGCTAGAAATTTGCTTCACTGAGTTCTGCAGTTATGCTCTTCCCTGCCATCATTGTGTGTTCAGTATTCCTCCTGAATGCAAACCTCTCTCTTTCAGCTCACAGTGGGTATAAGAAGCCTATTTTGGTACTTTGCAGGCTACATGGATGAGAAAAAACAAGCTTAGAGCGTGACACATCTCCATTCTCAATCACTCTGCATGCTAAAAAAACCAAACTATAATAAACAGAGTTTTTCATGTCACAGAAACATTTTTTTCTCATGGTCCTCTATTTCCAGATCTGGGGTACTGATGATAGGATTAGGTTCTCTGGTTCTTGAAAGTCACTGTAAGTCCTCCCTCCACAAAGCTGTGGACTGTTTGGTCCAAACTTAAGAGAACTTCTTGAATATGTACTGTAGCACTATAGCACTGTCGCACTGTCGTCCCGTTGGTCATTGATTTGTTCGAGCAGGCACCAGTAACGTCTCCATTGTGAGACTTATTACTGTTTTTGGCATATCGAATACACCACAGTAGCTTGCCAGGCTCTGCTGTGTGGGCGGGATACTCTTGGTAGCTTTCGGGGCTCTCCGAGAGGGATGGAGAAATCAAACCCCGGGTCGGCCGCATGTAAGCAAACACCCTATCCACTGTTGGAGTAGAATATTCTAGACACTATTTTGTAGTCATAGTTAAAATAGTTAATTAACTCCCTAGAACCTTTGTTCCCACATCATCTATTCACTATGTACCTCAGTCAACTTAATCAATTGTCTGTGATATGTAGATTACTAATATAGTGAAACTACTCTCTATGAGTTTCACACACACACACACACACACACACACACACACACACACACACAGAGTTATTTTTTTTTTTTTGTAGGCTCCAGCCCAGGGACTAAGTCTTTACACTTGTTTTCTCACCTGTGAAGTTTTTACCCACTTTGCAGTCAACTGGGTCATGTACTCTATCTCATTAAGTCCCTAACAGGTAGCTTAATCAGATGACAAGTTCAACTAAAATAAACCAACGAGTGTCTAAAACAAAGACCATTTAAAAAAGTGCAGATATGGCATAAAGAACCATGAAAAATGAGGCTAGAGAGATAGCAGAGATGGTAGGGCATTTGTCTTACACGTGGCTGACCCGGGTTTGATTCCTAGCATTCCATATGGTCCCCTGAGCACTATCAGGAGTAATTCCTGAGTGCAGAGCCAGGAGTAACCCCTGTGCATCGCTGGGTGTGACCCCCCCAAAAAAAAGAAAAAAAAAGAACCAAGAGGAATTGGAACTGTAGCACTGTAGCACTGTCGTCTCCCATTCTTCGATTTGCTCAAGTGGCACCAGTAACGTCTCCATTGTGACACTTGTTGTTACTGCTTTGGACATATCGAATATGCCACGGTAGCTTTCCAGGCTCTGCCATGCGGGTGGGAAACTCTCGGTAACTTGCCAGGATCTCAGAGAGGGACAGAGGAATCGAACCTGGGTTGGCCATGTGCAAGGCAAATGCCCTACCCACTGTGCTATCGTGCTATGGCTCCAGTCCATTGTGATTTTGTGAACAACTTTATAAAAATAAAATAAAATTAAAAAAGAATAATTTCTTGACATGCTTAGCACTAAGTGAAATAGAGAATAAATATTTTAGAGGAAGAACAAGTTTGACAGCTGTATGTAGTATCAGATAATGACCGTCCAGGTTTGGTGGGATGGGATGGAGGAAGAGGCTTAAGACTCACAAGTAAGTATAGTTAAGGGTTTATTTGATTCTAAAGAGACATGCTTATGGTCACATGAATGGATGGAGGCAGCAGAGCTCTGAGTTCTCAGGATCCTGTATTTGCCCTAGTCACAGATAATATTCTTCCCCTCGCCGCTTCTTGTCCTGCTCATTTGTAATGCTTGCTTCACTTCAAGTCTCAGCATCCTGAGACTTTTCCTCCATCCCATCCCACCAAACCTGGATAGTCATTATCTGATACTACATATAGCTGTCAAACTTGTTCTTCCTCTAAAATATTTATTCTTTATTTCACTTAGTGTTCACAAAATTACAATGGATTGGAGCGATAGCACAGCAGGTAGGGCATTTGCCTCGCACGTAGCCAAAACAGTTTCGATTCCTCCGTCCCTCTCTGAGATCCTGGCAAGTTACCAAGAGTATCCCACCCGCATGGCAGAGCCTGGAAAGCTACCGTGGCATATTCGGTATGTCCAAAACAATAACAACAAGTGTCACAATGGAGAGGTTACTGGTGCCACTTGAGCAAATCAAAGAATGGGAGACAACAGTGCTACAGTGCTACAGTTCACAATAATTGATTACATTCAATGTTCCAAGACATAAATAAGTAAATGCTATTATGGAAAGTGCCCTGAAGAGGAATAACAGAAAATTCTATTACATTTCACACAACCAGTCCTAACACACAACCAAATCTAGGAGTCAGGAAAGTCTTCCTGGGGATGAGACACATTTACTTATTTATGTCTTTTTATTGTTGTTGTAGTTAATTTTATATGTTTACAATAGTGTTAACATTTATGATCTTGATATACTCTCTTCATGATTAGATTTAAATGATTTAACTTGTATATAATGCGGTTAATGTATGTCTTCTCCACTGTACTGTTAGCTCCTGAAATACCTAGTGTGGGTATGTTTTGCTCTCTATTATGGTCCCAAATTCTTCCATAGTCTTAGTAAGCATGAGGTACTCAATAAAAGTTTGTTTATTGGTTAAATTGGTGAATGGATATTAACTCCCAGAAAGAAACTTTTTTTATGTCTTATTTTAAAGTCTGTTTCTTGTTTTGTTTTGTTTTAGTTCTGAGGCAGGAATCACATATATAAAAAGAATTAGACTGTGACCTTGAGGCTATGTTTTAAAAGTAAGGAACTGACTATGTTCTCCATAGACCTCTTTAGACGTTTGATTTATTTATGATTTAAGAAATATGAGAACATGGGCCGTTAGTGTCAGATGACTAAATTGAATGGAATAGATGATAATATAATAGTTAAAAGAGAATTGAAGCATAGTTCAGTATTCAAACTTACACAACTTGTCAACTTCTCAAAATTGACTTGAAAAGAGAGTTTTGTCATTGTTTGTTTTGGAGCCAGGATTGTTCAGGGCTTACTCCTGCCTCTGTACTTAGGGACCGTTCCTGGTCAGCCTCAGGAACCATACGAGGTGCCTGGGATTGAACCTGGGTCAGCAGTATACAAGACAAGCACTTTACCTGCTGTACTATTGCACTGACTCCAAGGTGGGGGTGAGGTGGGATGTTATCAAATTCGTTTTAGTTCTCTGAACACCAAAGAGAATGGATTAAACTGTGAGATGATTGATTTGTGGTCTTTACAGTACTTTACACAGGGCCATTTTAATTATATTTCCTTTGGGAGAATTGTGCTCCTTCACTATTTAGGAAGAGAAGTGAGAGAGTTAATCCCAAGACATAGTTTTCTTTTGGGCTTGCTGTGAGAGAACTTTTGACTATAACTCAGCTACAATTTTCAGCTTCCAATAGTCTCAAAATTTGTGGGAGAATAGGCTGTATTATATTTTTGAGACATCAGTTTAATAGAGAATTCAGAAACCCTGACGGAAAAGGCTTTGAAATGAGCTGCTCTGACCGAGCAGCAATTTTTTGGTGATAATTTTTCATTTTTCTAGGGTGACCCTGGTTGTGGTGATCTTGCTCAGACACGCAAGGCTTCTGTTTCACCCCCCCTCCTGCCCCCCTCTCCTGTCCCCTCTCCCCAACAAATCGTGTGACCATTCATGGCCATTTCATCCAGATTTACCAGGGTCTTTTATTGTAGGAGGAAAAAAATTGACAAATTAGCATTGTCCATCTTAAAATGAACAAAACCCAAACACAGTATATTGATTTATTAATACTGTTTGAAATCTTTCCTAATATATAAGCCCCATCTGAAAACTGCCTCATACTCATAGTCACAAGCTGGCTGATGAACTGTTTCCACAAAAATATATGCCACGAGCAAAGCAAAAATTACTTAAAGTCATATCATGTCTAAATGCTGGAGCACTTCCCTTTTTCATGGGCCATTTATTCTATTTAAGATGTAGCTGAGATATTAAAAGTCTGTAAGCAACCAAATCGATCTTTCAAGATTCATGCATGAAGTTGATGTGCTTTATTTACGTATTTCTTCTGATAGCAACCAAATCGATCTTTTAAGACTCATATATTGAGTTGATAGGTTTTATTTATGTATTTCTTCTGATATTCACTTTGAGCTGGTATATTCTTATTGTGTAAAATATTTTTTTCTTTTTTTCTTAGTTTTGACTTGTGACTTTGGAGTTTTGACCACACCTGGTCATGCTCAGGCCATCTTCCTGGTTCCTTGCTCAATTAAGGATCACTCCTGACTGGACTTGGGGGTCCTTACAGGGTGCAGGGGTGAGAGCTTGACAGACTGTATATAACACAAGTGCCTCCCCTGTTGCAACATCTTTCCAACTCCCTACAAAATTCTAACACACTTAGGAGTATGGTTTCCAAGTTCATACTATATTGGAAATATTATATCAAAAAGGATAAACCTATTTGAAGCAACAAGAGATCTCCAGTGATGATTTTTATTGTGATAAAGGAGGCAGGGAAATGAAAAAAAGGCAGACTCAAGAACTACAAATAAACATGGCAATAACCTGTAGCTACTTGGTCTGGGCCCTGAGGCTCTTCAATTACATATGAAAGCATTTGATATCACAATCCTGCAAAGTGAGAGGATATTCATGGTTTTGACCCTGAAATATCAAGGAAAAAGAAGAGGCAACATCAGAGAAGCATGCAACGTAATATTGAATGCTAAATATTCTCAGGAATATTTTCAAGTAAAATAGTTCAAAGGCTCTAATGTATAAGCTGTGATTATCACTTAAATTAAACATCTTAATTTTATTTTATTTTTTTTATTATTTTTTTTAAACTTTTTATTAAATCACCATGTGGAAAGTTACAAAGTTCTCAGGTTTATATGTCAGTTATACAATATTCAAACACCCATCCCATCCCTTCACCAGTGCCCATATTCCACCACCAGAAACCCCAGTATACCCCCCGCCCCCACCCCCTACCCCCTACTGTATAACTAATGAATTTCACTTCAGTTTTTCTTTACCTTGATTACATTCCATAATTCAACACAAAACTCACTATAGTTGTTGGAGTTTCCAACCAAGAGAGACAGACCTACTACATTTGATAATTAGTTTTTCATTGCTGGAAATGAAGAGATATGTAGCCCCACTGCTACAAGTACATAACTCTCTCTCTCTCTCTTTTTTTTTTTCCTTTTTCCTTTTCCCTTTTTTTTTTTCTTTTCCCCCTCATCCCCCTTCCTGTGCCTCATAGTATGGTGTACGCCAGGCCGCGTCGGCCAGCATGGGGCTTTTGCTTAGTTCACAGTCCAGATTGGCTGCTACATTAAAAACCTTCAATATTTCAACAAAAACTTACTGTTATTATTTGGAGTTTCCCCCCCAAGTCAGACCTGTTAAAAAGGAACCGTTTCACATTGCTGACAATTATAGATGTTAAGTCAATTATAGAAGTTAAGGTTTTGGATTTCTGTATAAAGTCCAGGGAAAATTCTGCCAGAAATTACATAGCCCAGCTCACAGTCCCAGTGCATTGCTGTAAGAAGTCTCTGAATTCAAAGTCTTTAGGCGCAGAGGGTCCAATTCTCGCTCAGTGGCTCCGGATTTATCTGGGCCGAGGGTGTGCCGGTTACGCCCCCTTCCCATGAGTTCCTGGGAGCGCCAAAAGTAAAAACCGAATACCTGTGGGTTTGGAGTCACGGAAGATGGTGCCTGCCACGTGGGTGCCGCCAGGCCGCTGCTTTCTGTGCAGGAAGACAGGGTGGGGAGGAAAAAAATCCACCCCTGGCAGCACAGAGTTGTAGGCCAGTTCGGTGTCCCAGTGCATCGCTATCGGATGCTGCGCTGGATGCCCGAATGTGTTACATCTCTGGAATCAAAGTCTTTAGGCGCAGAGGATCCCAAACATCTTAATTTTAAAGAGTGTCAAATCTGGGAGGCATGTTTTGTGACAAGAGCTAAAAGGGACAATTATTATAGCCTCTTTTTCTTTCTTCCGCTTAATTTTTTCTATGCCAGGGAAACTAAGCTTTCACAAAACTAAGACAAAGCATGTACTATAGTACTGAGCTTCATCCCTTGTACCTAGAGAAAGCAATCTTGATTTAATAGACAGGAAAATATTCATGAGATACTATTTCCTCAAATAAAATTAGATAATTATATATTATTTCTATATCTAACATGGCTGGAGTTAGGGTGGAGAAGAGACCAAAAAAGAGGGTGGGGCACAGGACAATAGCCCAGCAGGTGAGGTGTTGGCCTTGCAGGTGGCTGACCTGGGTTTGATCCCCCAAATCCCATATAGTCCCCTGAGCCTGCAGGAGTGATTCCTGAGTGCAGAGCCAGAAATTGGCCCTAAAGTGTGCATGCACACACACACACACAGGTTACTTATAAAATTATATACGAAATGCTTACAACTGACAAATTATCTTCCAATTGGGGAACTGTAGGGAAGATAAATTCTCCAGCCCGTGTAAACTTTAGACAATATTGGGCTGGAGCCATAGCACAGCGGGTAGGGCATTTGCCTTGCACGTGGCTGACCCGGGTTCGATTCCCAGCATCCTATGTGGTCCCCTGAGCATGGCCAGGAGTGATTCCTGAATGCAGAGCCAGGAGTAACCCCTGTCCATCGCCGGGTGTAATTCAAAAACGAATAAATAAATAATTAAAATTCTTAAAAAAAACTTTAGAGAATATCATCAACAACAGATTGAAATAATTGAGTTAGAAAATGTTTCTGAAAGAGTAAAGGAATTGCATCTATACAACCCAAACCAGGGGAAGGAAACCCCAGCACTCTAAAAGGCTTTGCTCACCATATCTCAGTATTATATCTGGCAGCAGAAGGTGCTCACATAACACATCTGTTTGTTCAGATTCACCTGGTCTCTCTGTAGGGGACACCAGGGAGAGTTTCTCTTCCCTTGTTATTAGATTTGTCATTGTCTGCCTTCTTGGGTACTATGGAGATAAGTGCTTTGAAATTATCCAGAGAGAAGCAGATTAATGGTTTTGTTTTTCAAATATCTTAGTAAAAGATTTGAAAATTATTATTTGTAAGGTTGTAAGTAGATACTTAATGAAGCACGGCAAATTGCATATCCCCTCCAGACACACCGAATTAGCACTGTGGACTGAAGACCCACAAAACAGAACAATTAGAAGCTAAATTCAGAAATCCTTCGTGTTTCTCATTTACTGCTGCTTTCCCCAAATTTCACTCCTGGGATCGACTCATGCTGTCTATTGGACACATGGTTTGGGGCTTGTTCTTGATCTCTAGCCTGTGATAGAAATTCTGAGGCATGATGGAGTTTAGTCAGTGTTTTTTTTTTTTTATCACCAATCTGGGGAGGTTGGCAGAGCTTATTCAGAGTCCTAGGGTCCGAGTTATTACACAGGTTGTTGATGACTCTTCTGCTAGTCCTTTGTTATAAGCATCTATAGCTGTGAGAGACAAGGATCAACTAGCAATGATAGGCTTGGTCCCTCTGGGGAATTGTGATAAAAATTTGTTACTGGAAGAAAAAAATGCTCTTCCCTTCCCATATCTCTCCTATTTGTCCTGGTTCAGCACTTTATTTATATGTTCTTGCCAAAAATCCAGTTGTTAGGGGTGAAGGAAGAACATGAAGGATTAGATCAGGAAAGGAAGTTCTTGGTACAGACTGGGCCAAGGGTGGGCCTAGGAGGTGCCTAATAACTGGGTGACCTAGGCTCTGCCCAATAATCTAGATGACTGAATGATCTAGGTGACTGGGTACCAGAGGATGGTCATCTCAGCATCCTCACCCCCATTCTAATAAGTCACATTCTTGGAATACAATAAATAGATGCTCACCCCTCTTTGTTAAAAAGGCTTAAAGGGTTAGGTTTCTTCCCTACTCTGCAATTCTTTCCCAGCAGACCTCTCCCATTACCAGGTAGATTCCCTGTCTTCCTTTCCCTTCCCTTGAATACAATCTTTTCTGGATTCAGTCGTTCACTCTCAGGTCCCTTGCTTTCAATTCGGGCTTGCTTGAGAACAAGAATCTGAGTGATTGCACCCACAAGCAGTGATCTTTATTTTGTTTGATTTTTCTTAATCTTCACTTTGGGTTTAAATTTTTCATTGGAAGATGTGACTTCCATCAGCAAAAGAGCAGGGTCCCCGGGGAGGCTTATGTGAAGTGGGGAGGAGCCACAGGCTAAAGAAAGGAATGTCCCTCTTACCTCTCTACCCACCTTGCTCACCTGGTAAGTGCCCGGGAAACTGGGGCTGATGAGAGTTTGTTCTGAGCCCCACAGTGCAGAGCAAGAGTACAGATCTTACATCTCACCAGCCCAGGAGGCAATCATTGAACTGCACCTGGGTTCCGCTTGTCCTGCTGGGCAAGAGAAATGATCCCTGCCACCCGATTTCTCAGAGAGCTGTGGGACCTTGACTGGAGCCAAGACAGGAAAGGAAAGGAAAGTCCGTCCTAAATCTTAGCCCAGTTTTCCAGGCCTGTTGGCTTCCTTCAGAGAAAAGTTCAGGAGAAGATGAAGAGAGAGAGAGAGAGAGAGAGAGAGAGAGAGAGAGAGAGAGAGAGAGAGAGAGAGAGAGAGAGAGAGAGAGAGAAGAGAGACAGAGACAGAGACACAGAGAGACAGAGAGAGACAGAGAGACAGAGAGACAGAGAGACAGAGACAGAGAGACAGAGACAGAGAGACAGAGAAGGGGGGGGAGAGGTGCTTAAGAAAAAACATGGGCTTCTCCATTCTCCAGAGTGAAAAAGTAAAGCAAGTACATACTCCATATCCCGAGTATGGATGTGTCAGTCACTTCCCTAGGATGGGGAAGTGCCATCAAAGGAAGAAAGAACGCATCTCAGGCCTCAGAGACAAAGCCCTTTTCCTCTGCCAAGTTATATACGATTTCCCCTTACAGCCCCCAAAGTCCATTGCTAGGGTGGCTGCAAAGGGGTCGGGTTTGAGCAGTTGACGGTCCTTTGATATTCTTCCATAGCCTTTGTTCCAGATTTGCTGTCTCCTGGAAATCTGCATCTCAGTGATTTTTTTCAGGCTCCTGAGATGGATCTTTGGTGTGACAGGCATTTCATGCCCTTGGGCTGGTTTGGGTTCCAGATGATATTTTTCCCAATATATATTACCAGCTTCATTCCCCCCACTCCCAACTCATCTTCCTGCCTGCAACAAAACCTATAATGCTAATAGTGTGTAATTTGGGGCTAAGTCCTAGTTCTGTGCTTAGGTATCACTCCTGGCAGTGCTCGGAGATCATATGGGATGGGGGGAATCAATTGCCAGCCAGGCTCATGCAAAGCAAATACGCCACCCATTGTACTATCCCCAATGGTGGCTTCTCTTTACATCATTTCTTTGCCTGTCTCTGACTTATTCAGGAGAACTTGGGGAGGGAGGAGGCCCTTGAAACCCAGAGTTTCAATATGACTGCAATATGGGACACCAGCTTCCTCTCCACTCTATCAATAACTCTTGTTCTGGAGTGAAGCTGAATTATTACATAGTGTCCCCAGCTGCTTTCTGCCCTTTAAGATAGAAAATTACAGCTCAGAATGTGACCATGGCAGACATCTCCAGATTCATGAATCATGGAGCTTTGAGATGAAATAAAATTAACTGGTACTTCTGGCAACGAAATTTTTGGCTTGATTACTAATCCAAGGACAACCATGGCCATAAATACATTCAGAAACGACTTTTATGAAAGGGTAGAGAAAACCAGAAAATACCCAAGATTGTGTTGCACAACCAATAAAATATATACACCTGTGAGATGAGTGGGTTTATTCATATATCTTTCCATCGGGGCATTTGTTTTGGGAACTGACAGGGAAAGGCAAAGGTGACTCGAGGTACCAGGATTTCTGCCTCCCCAGAGAGCACAAGTCACAAGCATATTTCAGAGAGCCATAACTTCCTCACTCCTGCGGGCCTGTGAGCTCAGTTACAGGGGCGAACCTGGCCTTTTCCACGGGGCCCTGAGGAAATAGCTTTGATATTGGTGGGGATTGTAGCGCCAAGTGAGAGTCAAGTAAGAAGCTGGCTCCAGGGAAATATTTGATCTGAGTTCAGGGGTCACAGAGGGAGCTAATACCACCTGTGAGGATAGTCTTAAGGCAGTGGAGATGAACGGTCCCTGGCAGCTGGCAGCAGTCAAGCACCAACATTTACCCCAGCTAACCCTCGGAAGGATGTCTGTGTGAGCAGTGTACATATTCAGAGAGTCTGGAGTTCTAGACAGTCACAGTGCCAGGCCTGCTTAATTTTTTCAGCCCAATAAGATTTATCTTTTCTAAATTTGAGTCAGGATTCAGAGCTACCGCTCAGGACTAAGGAACTGTTATTATTTTGTTTTACTTGGATTTCTTTGTGTTACTACAAATCTGCAATAACTAAGGAATATATGTGTTTTTCGACATTTATTGGTTATTTTTTTCTTGATTGCTCTTTTCTTGCTTCTCTGCTATGGCTTTCTGTGTTGGCAGTGCAGTCATTAATTCTAGAAATTAGAATAACCTCTTCCAACTGAGTTCAAGGCTTTATGTTAGACTCAGAAAAAGTGATCAAATACAGTGGCTTAAATATTTTCTCAGCTAGGGGCTGGAGCAATAGCACAGCGGGTAGGGCTTTTGCCTTGCATGCAACCAACCCGGGTTCGAATCTCAGCATCTTATATGGTCCCCTGAGCACCGCCAGGAGTAATTCCTGAGTGCATGAGCCAGGAGTAACCCCTGTGCATCGCTGGGTGTGACCCAAAAGGAAAAAATAATAATATTTTCTCAGCTATTGACTCCTTGTTGACTCATTTCCATTGTGAAGTGTTTTATTTCTTTGCCTATAAAACGAAGCTCCTAGTTTCTTGCCACAACTCTCTACAGATCTATGCTGCTACAGTAAATTTTACTATTTTTTAGCACTGTATCACTGTCATCCCGTTGTTCATCAATTTTGCTCGAGAGGGCACCAGTAACGTCTCCATTGTGAGACTTGTTTGTTTTTGGCATATCGAATTTGCCACGGGTAGCTTGCCAGGCTTTTTCATCTCATGGTATCAGCTAAATTGTTCTATCATTATGCATTTTTAATGATAGAAACAGTAACAACAAGTCTAACAGTGAAGATGTTACTGGTGCCCGCTCGAGCTAATTGATGAACAAAGGAACAACAGTGCTACAGTACAGTGCTAGGCAATTTTAAGGTAAAAATGATAAGTTGTAACTTGAGAAAGAGATTTTGTGTTCTGGGGGAGAGAAAGTACAGTAGGTAAGGTTTCTTGCGTTCTTGCCTTGCATGTAGTAGGTCTCTCTTCAATTCCTCGCTCCTCATATGAGTCCCCAAGTCCCGCCCCAAGAGTGATTCTAACGGAGGCAAGGCAGACGTGGTGGCAGCGAGTCTCTGTGTTCATTCACGATTCCCAGATTCTTCAATATTTTCTTTGTTTTGTTTTATTTTAGTTTTTTTCTCTTTAAATTTTAAATTATTTTTTTTTAAACTCCAAGCCTGCTTGGATTGGGACTGGGCCTCTTCCACCCAGATCCCCAGTAGCTTGGCAGTCACACCCACAAACTGGCCTCCCAACACCCTGCACGATTAATGGGCCTCATTCCCCTGACCCTGAATGTGACAGGGACGAACGGAGACATAACTGGCACCCCCTTGAGCAAATTGATGAACAATGGGATGACAGTGATACAGTGATACTGTGAAATTTTTAAAACGAATCACCGTGAGATACAGTTACAGACTTACAAACTTTTGTGATTATGTTTCAGTCATAAAATGATCAGTTCCCATCCCTCCACCAGTGTTCATTCTCCACCACCAATGTTCCCAGCATCCCTCCCGCCACCCCCAACCATAGTTTCTTTAAGCAGTTGTCTGTTTTCGGGCACTTGGGTTCTTTCCAGATTCTGGCTATTGTGAACAGTGCAGCAACAAACATACAAGTGCAAATATCATTTCTACTGTATCTTTTGCATCCCTGGGACATATTCCCAGAAGTGCTATTTGTGGGTCATATGGAAACTCAATTTCTGTTGTTTGGGGAATGCCTATATTGTTTTCCAAAAAGGCTGGACCAATCTGCATTCCCACCAAACAATGAATCAGAGTCCCTTTCTCCCTGCATTTATGCCAGCACTGGTTGTTCTTGTTCTTTTTGATGTGTGTCAGTTTCTATGGTGTAAGATGATATCTCATTGTTGTTTAGATTTGTATCTCCGTGATGATTAGTCATGTGGAACACTTTTTCATGTACCTTTTGGGGCATTTGTGTTTCTTTTTTTGTGTAAGTTTCTGTTCACTTCCTTTCCCCATTTTTTGATGGGGTTGGACTTTTTCCTTGTAAAGTTCTATCCTGGATATTAACCCCTTATCTGATGGGAATTGGATAAATAGTTTTTCCCATTCCATGGGCTATCTCTATATTTTGTTTTTTTTTGAGGTGCAGAAGCTTCTTAGTTCAATGTAGTCCCATTTGTTTATCTTTGTTTCCAGTTGCTTGGTCAGAGGTGTTTTATTCTTAAAGATACCTTTAACTTGAATGTCATGGAGGGTTCTGCCTACATTTTACTCTATGTACCTTATGGATTCAGATCAGATATTGAAATCTTTAATTCATTTTGATCTGACTTTTGTGCCTGGTCTGAGTTCATTTTTTTACATTTTTCAAAATTTTATAGAGTAGTTCACAATATTTCATTACATTTAATATTCAAACACCAATCCCACAACCATTACACTTTCCCACCACCATATTTTGGATGTTTCCATCCCAAACCCCAATCCCTGCCTCAAAGCAGAACCGAAATAATAAATTTTGTATTGCTATGAAAAATCATTGAAAATGCTACAAAAAATATCCTTAGAGGAAAGAGTGTGGAGATTGCTGTATTTCACCTAGGGGCCATTAAACCCTTCTATAAGAGATCACTAACATGTTAAAGGTTGATCCTTGTGTACTTTTTATACATATATACATATATATGTATATACATATATATCATATATATATATATATGTATATACATATATCATATATATACATATATATATATCAGTGACAGTGACAGTGACATGTCTGTAAAAAAAAAGTGTATTTCCCCCTAAGATTGGGTGCCTCCTACTTTGAACCCTATCAAATGTGGTATGGTAATCTTGGAGTATGGGTAGGGTGTGAGGGTGTGTGGTTTGAAGTATTGAGAGGCTGCAAATGTGGTCCAGGAATAAATTCACTTGTGGGTGATGCTCTGTCTGAGTGTGTAAGAGTGGCTATGAGCATGGTGGCAACTGGATTCTGGAGGTTTTCGGCTGCTGGTCTGGGTCCCTTGGGGCGGGGAGGGGTCTCAGCGGCCCCCTCCCCTGCCTGGGCACTCTGAGTGAAACAGCCTGGTGCCGGGTTGGTGGCATGGTATGACAAGCATCATGTTATGCTCCCTTCCAGGAGAGAAGGATGCACGATCTGGATGGTGGCCGATGACGAGATTATCTGGTGCTAGTCAGAGGTCTTCAATATTTTCAAGAGTGAAAATATTAAATAATAAAAGTGCCCAGACTCAGAGTTGGAAAATAGAAAGGTTTACTGGGAAGTAGAAGAGAAAAGAAAAGGAGCTTCCCAATTGGGGAACTTAGTATAGGACTAAGTTAACAATATCCTTTTCTGTGGGTATTTTATAGGAAAATGAGGACTTTGTGTTACAGAGAATGCAGGAAATCTATAGTGTGGTCAGACTAGTTTGTCTTTCTGGTCACCTGCCTTGGATATTAGTACTGGGATAGAAGAATCTGGTCCTGGGGAACTCCAGGAGTGTCAAAAATAGGACCTTGAAGATGAGGTATTGTAGTCGATTGCTGGAGAGGGGAAACTGTGGGCCCCCTCTTGGTGGCAAGGGGAAACTGAGGCTTCCTCTTTTAATACCCTAGATCAAAGCTAGGAATAAGCCCTGAAGTTTCAGTCCAAAAAGTATACAAAAAATAATAATGTCTTGTGAAACAGTTAAATATTAAATATAGAATGATTTCCAAGATATATGATCAAATACAAAAATGATAAACATATCTTATATTTTAGGCTATCATTTGTGCTTACAAAGTTCAAAATGCTTAAAGCAGTATAAAATAAGGATTATGCATACATATATACAATATATACATATATTTTACATGTGTGCTTTGGTTTGAAAACATTGCATCTTGTGAAAGGATACAGAGCAATTATAATGGCATGAACAATTTGAGGTTGGTAGATGGGTTTTTATTGTTTACAATCTTCATACTTTTGTGGTGGAAAAATCTTAATTGACTTATATTTAAAAATATATATATTTAAGTTATATAATTTGATATATGTGTACATTGTGAAAAAGGTACCAAGGTAATGAACATATTCATCACTTCAGATAGTACTACTTTTCCTTCTCTCTCTCTCTCTGTGTAGTGATGATACTTAGGTCTACCTTCCCAGCAACTTTCAAACCTCCAACAAAATGTTGCTTACTCTAAATACATGTTGGTAATATCCTTCTGGTATTGTGAACTATGCAAATTGTATTAGCCATCCTGGAAACAAACAAAGCATAGCAACAACAATATTAGCAACACTCACATCTTTATGGAGTTTATTAAATTGCAAACTCATTTATCTTCTCAGAGATTCTAGCAACTAGGGTGAACTCAAGACCCTGAAACTTTATTAAGTGCTCCCGACTTGAAACACTATGATATAAGGTGGTATTTTGCTTTGCAAACATCATTTCTTAGAAAATTTTTTATAGGTTCTCTTGCCAACTATTTCACTCTTTGTGGTAGGTAAGCAGTAACCACAGACTACTGGCTTTGAGCAACTTAATGCCCAAAGTGCAGAAAGCTCCAAGTCCAAGTGTTCTCAGTGTTGTTTTCTTCTGGAAGCACTAAAGAAGAATGGATTCTATGTTTTTGTCCTAGATTTTGGTGCTTCACTGGTAGTCTCTGGCATTCTTTGACTTAGAAACAGGATTCTAATTCTGCTTTGTTGTTCACTTTGTTCTTCTGTCTGTTTGTGTATTCAGAATCCCTCTTTTATAAGGATACCAGTCTTATTGGGCTAGGACACACCATAGTGACTTTTTTTATCGGCTATGCCTGGATATTTTATTGTTCAATTAAAATTTGAATATTAGAAAAATATTAAAGTATCCAAAAGAATGAAGACAATTCAATCAGCCCAATGCAATTATTAAAACTTGAATGTTAGAAAAATATTAAAGTATCCAAAATTAATGACTTTGTTTTAACTTGATTTTCTCTCAAAAGACCCTGAAGGGGATCATTTGAAGGATTTGGGATTAGAACTGAAGCTTATTTTCTGTGGGGTGGGTCACAAGTCAACTCATAATATTCATTATCTTTATTCCTTTTACCTCTTTTTTTCTTTTTTGCTTTTTGGGTCACACCTGGCGATGCACAGGGGTCACTCCTGGCTCTGCACTCAGGAATTACCCCTGATGGTGCTCAGGGGACCATATGGGATGCTGGGAATGGAACCTGGGTCGGCCGCATGCAAGGCAAACACCCTACCCGCTGTGCTATCACTCCAGTCCCTCCTTTTACCTCTTGAGATAGTCCTTACCCTTTTGCCTTCTTGATACTGATAACCAATGTTAGCCAACTCTTAAAACCAATTCTACTTTTCAAATCCTACTCATATTTTTCTCAGAACTTCCCAGAATCAGACTGTTTTTTTAATTTTTAAGTTCTCTAAGAGTAGCTAAAGATTGTATATAGGAAATATATAATTGCTTATAGACTTAAGTATAAGATTCAATTCTAAATAGCTTAAATGATAATTTATAATGCATTATAGCACTGTAGCACTGTCGTCCCATGTTCATTGATTTGCTTGAGCGGGCACCAGTAACGTCTCCATTGTGAGACTTGTTGTTACTGTTTTTGGCATATTAAATACACCACGGGTAGCTTGCCAGGCTTTGCCATGCAGGTGGGATACTCTCAGAGAGCTTGCCAGGCTCTCTGAGAGGGGCGGAGGAATTGAACCCAGGTCAGCTGCATGCAAGGCAAAAACCCTACTCTCTGTTCTATAATTCCAGTCCATAATGCATCATAATATGTTTTATTTAAATTATACATAATTTCCATAACTTATAATTATATTTATAATTAAATTACACATTTTATTTAAACTTTATTCAATTTAATATATATATATATATAATTTCTTACAGGTGGTTAAATAGTTTTTCTCACCCTTGCAATTGCAGAAGAAGATAACCCTAGGTTGTAAAAAAGCAAGTGGTTGCATTTTTCCTGGTCTCCTACTGTCTTTGTTTTCCTTAACCACAAACATATACTCGAGGTAGATTTCACTACTTCCCTAATACGGGGAACACTATTACTGAGGAAACCAGGCTCCCAGGGGTATGTGGTGGAAAAGCAAAGTGCCCATCCCTAGTGAGTTTCAAAGCGTGCTTTCCTCTCGTCTTGTGCTAACAAATGGCCATTACCGTACATGTGAAATCTTCCTTGGAAACATCACAATATATAAAAAGTGCCACCTTCTGAGCTAATACATGTTTGAAACTAGCCTCCATCTGATATAAGCAGTAAACACAGAGCCAGCTTTATTTTGAGGCATTGCCATAGGAGACAATAATACTACAGATAACAATTAGATTATATAGCTGTTTTTATCCACACTTGATCCAATTTTTCAGGTACAGGAAGTTTAAATGGAAGAAGTAAAATAAATATGGTATCTAGCAATATAAAATCAAAGATAGCATAATATTGGAAATATTTTTGATATAAAATAAGTATTCAGAGTCCTTGTAAGAATCATGAAGCTTAATGATTGGTGCTAAGACACCTCTGTATAAAACGATGCTCAAGAAAAGTAGCATAGCGAGGTCTATTTCTACTTGAAAAATCAGTGCCTCACCTCCTAAAAAAGGAAACCTCAGAAATTCTTTTGGTTTATTGGCTTGAGAGAGTTGGAATTTCACCTAGCCAATGGCATTAGCAGCAGTTAGCTTTTGTCATTTAGAACTAGTGCCAGGAGATAATAAAGACAATCCCCAATGAGGTCTGTAAAATTTTTGAAAAAAAAATTTCTTCTGTAGCAATATATGCTGCTCTCTATGATTTGCATGGGATGTTTTCATATTCAAAATGTTATATTCATCTGGGACTGAAATGAGGGAATACATTATTTTTTCTAGTTAATGTTTCAGGTCAGGCAACTTCTTGCCTTCTTGAATCAAGCATTGTTGCTGGCAGGATTGCCTAAAAGCCTAACTCGTGACTCATGAGAATATATGGCATTGGTATTTCAAACAAGGTTTGGATGTGGAGTTCCATTTTTACCTATTGTTCCATTTGCATTAATGAGGACTTTACAACAAAGACCAACTCTGCTTGCATGGTGCTGGCCGTGCCTAAGAGAGGTGTTAGACACCCATTAACTAACTGGTTAAATCATTGATTTACTTTCATGAAAATAGGAAAGCAAAACAGTGTAAACTTTTTTCAAATACAGAAAAATAGCAGAATAGGTCACTGTGGCTTACTGACCTTTTTTTTTTTTTAAACATGCTTTGTTTAGAATCAAGAAGATTTGATTTCCACCTTTTTTATTTCTGGAACTTCTGCTTTCTCTCTACACCCCTTTCTACTGAATCAGGAAATGGCTGACTCTGAATGAACCAATGAAGACTTTTCAATCTAATGTAACATTGAGATTGCAATAAGAATGGAGCTGGATAAGGGAGTAAACACAATGGCAGGGTCAGAACTTTTCTCTATTTCAAGTTTTCATATTTTGTTCATCATCTATTTTAAAGGGTTTCTTTCCTAAAAATATTGCATAAAATTTATTTTTTGATTACTAAGTTTTACTGAGCATCCTTAATATTTTGTGCCAGAGAAGTGAGATTCACTCGAATAACATAATGTCCATCCTTTGGTCCTTACTTTGCACTAAGATGTGACTTAAACAGCACCAGCTGTCACTGATATTTCTCCTGGAGTGCTCAGAGAGTTTGGAAAGCTGTACCTGCACTTGGAATGGAGCACGTGCTTTCTGACTCACTAGCTGAATGGCAGGAAATCCTCAAATATCTATAGACGCTCATTCTACAAAACATTGGCTATCTCCTCAAAGTTTTTTTTTTTAACTTGAAGCTTAGTTAAAATTTTGTTGAGGGGATGGAGCGATAGCACAGCTGGTATGGCGTTTGCCTTGCATGCGGCCAACCCAGGTTCGATTCCCAGCATCCCACATGGTCCCCCAAGCACCTCCAGGAGAATTCCTGAGTGCATGAGCCAGGAGTAACCCCTGTGCATTGCCGGGTGTAACCCCAAAGGCCAAAAAAAAAAATTGTTCAATTCCTTTGAAAGAAATGAAGGCAAGTTATGTTTCCATTTAACACTTGAAAGAAGTAGACCTCATTGCTCTTAGGTTTAATTAAATATAGCCATTTTTATCATCTTCTAAATCTGAATTTAATTTGAACACAGTGGGAAAAGATGCTGCAGGGTTGGTGGGGTGGTAGTAATATTTATCAAATTTTTTTCTTCACATTTTTCCTAACCCTTACATCTCTGTTCTGATGATCCTATAAGCTCTAGCCAATTACCCTTTGCTTCTCATCTTTCCCTTCATTATGGCTCCATTTGATGGCTGGTAATAAAAACCACACTATATGGGTTTAATCAAATATAAACCTATTTTCTCATCGCCAGTGGTAGGTAGCTCATAGTTAGCAAGGATTATTTAAATCTGGGCCTATGTTGCCCTGAGTAAAATTAGATTATGGAAAAGGAGGAGGAAAATAATTATTCGTTAGACAAATAACATTATATGCTCCACAGTCCATTAAATCTAATACTCTGTTCTTAGTGCAATTAATTTAGCCCTTAATAGGTATCAGAAAGCCTGTTCTATATGCTTTAAATATATCATATCACTTAATCTCTACAGTAATCTTGTATTAGTTATTATTTTTGTTTCACAGCTGAAGAAACAGAAATTTAGTGAGGTTAAATGGTTTGTTTCAAATTACATAGTATGGTAGAACAAGGATTTCAAAGGCCAGGCTTTGACTTTAATCCTTTTTCTATTCTATTAGTCTGATTAAAAAGAAGTGTGGCATCACATTAGTGGTCTTGTGTGTGATGCTTGGAATCCCTTATCCTGTTTTAGTCATCAAAACTTGGTCTTAGAGTAATCACTCTAATCATGGGAATTTAGATATTGTATAGTCTTTGAGTAGGCGGAAAATAGGCTCAAGCTAATGCCAGATGTATTGAAAATAATCGTAAAAGGGTTATTTGAGAGAGATTAACAAATATAGCTACATTCTTAGTGGAACAATATGAATCAGAGCCAAGTTAAATGTCAAAAGCATTACTTACTTAATTCTTTGTAATTGCTTCTGGAAAGCTAATAGGTAAAATCATTATTTAGTTACACAAATACTATTAGATTGTCACAAACTCGCAATCTCCCCTCAATTGGGACGGAATCTTCCTCAGATGAACTTTTTCACATGCTCCCTCTTGTTTCCATCTTCCAACATTTCTTAGTCTTTTGAACATTTTAATTCTGCCATCGTAGAGAAATTTATATAACTTTGATGATTTGAGAAGTGATGTTAACCCCATGCTAGAAGACAGAAACTTTATGCATGTAGGGAGAGATTTTAAGTGCTTCAATTTAAAATGGAATTTATCTCCCAGCATGCTTATTTCTTTAGTTAACATTGACAACCTATAAAAATGTTATCATTTCAATTGTCACCACCCCCATATTTATATTGTTATTGTATCTGACATTTAGAAACTTATATGTGAAGAATCCTCAATATGTTTTCTCAGTCTACCAGGTACTAAAAATTCTGGAGTACATGTAGCAGGACACTGTGACCAATGACCTGTGGTAGTTCACTTTACACATTACTCACTGTTGTGCTGTGAATAAGAAAGAAATTAATGAGTCTACTTCTTATTATTTCTTTTTTGATGCCCATAAATACTAGTGAGAATATTCTGGGTAAATAGATAAATGGTAAATTAAGTGGATGCATAAATGAGGAAACTGGGTAGGAGACTAAGAGCTGAGCATATGTTCTATTACTTAAGGGTTATCTTGGACATATTTCAGCATCTGGCAAATGTCACGTTGAAGTCAAGCCACAGGGGCCACTATACATCTGTTTGAAATTGACTTAAGTGTCAAGCCTCAAGTATTGACTCATGCAGAGTTAAATCTAATTCCACCAATATTAATTGAATTCCACCAAAATTAATTGTTGGAATATTAAATATCCCACCAATATTACTAAGGGTATTAATATTGGTGGAAAAAGATAACATGAAATGGGAGCAGATTCATTATGATAGACTGCCCCATCAGTAAGCTAATTACTTTCTTTTGACTTGTACTTTGAGATTAAAAATGGGTAAAATTATAATTTTGCCAGATCCACAGAAGAATGGGGAAAAAGACATAGGCCAAATTCTTATTGAAGACTTTTTTTTCCTTCCCTCTCTTCCTTACTCCCTCACCCTGTATGTGAGACTGAATAAATGCCCATCCTCCTCTCCCCAACTCAACATATTCTGAATGTCCATTTCAGCATACTGGAATTGATTATAGACTTTGCTTATGCTATATTCCCAATTTCTCCCTTCCTCTTCTTGCAGTTGTTGATCTTGAAAATCCTTCCTACATACTAATCTCTGATTCAAAGTCCACGCTTTAGGAATATGACCTGTATCTTATTGGTATACGAAGCAGATCAATAAAGGCGATATTAAAGTAGAATATGGGAACTGAGCAATAGCAATGTCTACTGTACCCTAGCAATGGAAAATCCCACACCTGGTGGCAGGTAAGCATTGATAGTATTCGTATAAAGAGGCAGTGTAGCTATTAAAACATACTAGTGGTGAATTGAGAGATTAAACTGATAGAATGAAGTGTACTAATAGATGTGTTATATCAAATATTTGATAAATATGAGAGAAATAACTATAAGGAAAATTGATTTTATAAATTTTATTTTATCTTTATAAAGTTGTTCACAATAACTCATTACATTTAATATTCAAACACCAATCCCACCACCATTGCACCTTCCCACCACCATATTTCAAATGTTTCCACCCCAAACCCCAAATCATGCCCCCCAAAGCTTGGTATATCAGTGATAAAAGGTATGAGAGGTCACGGCCATGAGCTCCAGGAATTCTAAAGTTTAGAAGATGATTATAGAGCAGATTCACTCATGGGTGAGACCTATGTTTCTCTCTTCCGGGAGCTTTATACCTCATAAGGAAAATTGAATTGGAAGGTTTTTGTTGAGGAAAGGATGTTTTAAGAAAACATATAGAAGGTAGAAGCAATAAATTAGCTATAAAAGGTCAAGTGCAAACACTAGAAGGCATCCAAAATTAATTGTTGGAATATTAGTAGCAATTAAAGACACTTTTATTTCTTACACTTGTAGCACAAAACAGATAAACAACAAACTAAAATCCTCCATCAATAAAATCCCCTAAACAAAAACTGAGAACAAGGACCTAAGCTTATAAACATCAAAACTCCATTGAAGATAGAATTCTCAGTCAATGCACTTTTTCTCTGTTAAACTCGATCTGAGAAAGAATGGGACATTGATTTAAGATCTTAGAACATATGAGTTAATGATTTCTAAAATTAATCTTACCTAGATTATTCTTAACCTTCTGAAATTAATATCCCAATTAGTAAAAGTATCCCAATTCCTTTTGTATCTAGACAAATAACAAGAGATATAAACAAAGTGACCAGTCAGGGAGGTGCCTTTTGGTTGGAGGAGGAAAGGGCTTAAACCTGGAAACTATACAGAGCATATGCCAGGTTAAACACAGACCATAAGAGTCACAATTCATCTGTAGAGAATTGACTGGTGAATTCATGTCTCAAGTACTAATTCATGCAGAATTAAATCTACTAGTGTTAAATCTTCGTCGAAACTGGTAGCATACAATGGCGCACCAAATTGTGATTAGAAAAGATCTCATCAGAAAGTGAGATATTTTAGCTTGAATAAGATTCCAAAGATCTTACAGAAGGTATCGATAACATTGAAGATAGTTGTATTTTGTAATTGAACTTAACTGAGAGAGTGAATTATTAAATGTTCTCAACCCAAAAAAGAGAGGGAGAGAGATATGTTAATAAATTTCACTGTCATCCCGTTGCTCATCTATTTGTTGAAGTGGCCACCAGTAACGTCTCTCATTGAGAGACTTATTGTTACTGTTTTTGGCATATCCAATACACACAGGTAGCTTACCAGGCTCTGGCGCACAGGCTCGATACTCTCGGTAGCTTGCTGGGCTCTCCGAGAGGGGAGGAAGAATCGAACATGGGTTGGCCTCGTGAAAGGCGAAAGCCCAACCGCTGTGCTATCGCTCCAGCCCGTTAATAAATTTAATGGGAAAAATTCTTTCATAACTTATACATACATTAAATTACAACACTGTAAGTTTTAAATAGCGTTTTATTTGTCAAATATAATTTAAAAAATTTAAATTATTTATTTTGTTGTTGTTTGGGGGCCACACCTGGTGGTGGTCAGGACTTACTCCTGCCTCTGTGCTCAGGAATCTTCCATGAAGGCATGAAAGACCATAGGGAGTGCCAGGAATCCACATCTGGAAAACTCCAATCCAAAGCAAACTCCCTACTCATTCTACTATTGCTCTGGCATCTGTAAATTATATTTTAATAAAGCTGAAAAATTTAGAAGTGTAAAAAGGAAAAATAACTTGCATTATAAAGAGACTAATTGTGCAAAAAATCCCACTTAGGTTCCTTATGTAATATTGACTCTTCTTTCTTTTAATTACCTCAGTTTTTATTGAATAAATGTATCATTTATTCAAAATAGAAAAGCTCTAACTTTGGTATATACCCACAAAATAGATATCTTACTATATTAGAGTCAAATTCATGAGTAGAATATAAAGTCACACTAAAAAATATTGAGCTCTTTATTGTGAGAGTTATACTGAAATAAATATTATAAATGTATTGAAGTGAACAAACTTTTATAAAAATAAGGGCTTTGGAATAAAATTTAGATGATCTATATCTTATTTCTAAAAAGTCACAACACTGCTTTATTAAATCTCATAGTGAATTATCTTCTTTCTTTACATTTAATTTGTATCAGGATTCTTCTGAGAAAGTAACATGTAATAAGCATAACACAATTTCTTAAAACAGGCATATTATGTGTTTATTTATTTATTTATTTACTGATTTTCTTGTCAGTGATATAATCAGCGTAGGTTTTTTTGATGATTTTTAGTAAGAAACCAACATTGATAGGATAATATTCCTCAAAGAAGGACCAGAGTTTTAAAAATGACATTTATTATGATATAACACCTGAGTCAGTTTCTTATTTTGATTGATCTGAGCAAACACTATACCTTGTAAAGTTAAATTTTTGAGTAAATTTTTATTTTTTTAATTTTTAAAATTTATTTAATTAATTTATTTTTTATTAATTTATTCTTTTATTGAATGAATCACCATGTGGAAAGTTACAAAGCTTTCAGGTTTAAGTCTCAGTTAAACAATGCTCGAACACCTATCCCTTAACCAGTGCACATATTCCACCACCAAGAATCACAGTATACCCCCCACCCCCCACCTCCCCAGCCCCCTACTCCGCCTGTGTAACTGGTAAATTTCACTTTACTTTCACTTTACTTTGATTACATTCAATATTTCAACAAAAAATTCATTGAGTAAATTTTTTTTTATCAGAAGTGCTTGAGTAAAGCCTCTGGTTTACCTTTAGTAGTCTCTCTCTCTCTCTCTCTCTCTCTCTCTCTCTCTCTCACTCTCTCTCTTTCTCTCTTTTACCTTGCCAGTACAGTTCTATGCTCTTCTACCTCCTCCTGCCTGCTTTTCTTTTTACAATTTTCCTACTAGTTTTTCATTCTTCTTCTTATAACCTAAAGTAGGCAAAGTTCTTACTTTGTCTTACCACACCTCACATGTAACTTCAGTGCCTTTCTTTGCATTGTACTGTAAATAGCTGGATTTTCCTTTTTTCCATGGCTGATGCCCCAAAACAAAATGGCATAAAAGCCCTCTTCTTTTTTCCCTCTCTTTAGTTTTATTGAAGTTGTAGTTGACAAAATTGTACTTATTTAAGGCATACAGAAAGATGTTTTGGGAAGTATTCACTGTGACATGCTTATTCCAATCAAATTAATATAATCATCATCTCACTGATACCACTATTTTTTTGGCCTGGTATTGGATATCTAATCATTGCTGAGAGTAATTGTCAGTATGCAATCCAGCAATATTAACTGCTGCCTTCAAGCTGTACATTAGGTACTATTTATCTAGAACTTTCTTATCTTAAAAGAAAAAGTGTGCACCAAAAGCCCCCTTTTCCTCCAATCACAGCCTCCAGTAATCACCATTTCTGCTCCCTATTTCTTTTTTTTTAATTAAAAAATTTTTTTTTATTAGTGAATCACCGTGACACAAAGTTACAGACTTACAGGTTTTCATGCTTACGTTGCAGTCATAAATGATCGAGTGCCCATCCCTCCACCACCAGTGATCCCAGCATCCCTCCCACCACCCCCACACTGTCCCCTTCACCCCACCCCGCCTCTGTGGCAGGGAATTCCCATTTCCTCGTTCTCTCTTTTTGGATGCTGTGGTTTGCTACAGAGGTATTAAGTAGGTATCATGTTCAGTCTATAGTCTATTTTCAGCTCGTATCTCCCATCCCTAGTGGGCCCACCTAGCACCCTTTGCTTGGTGATCCCTTTTCTATCAGAGCTGCTTCTTCACCTAACATGTGAGGTCAGCTTCCAAGCTGTCGAGTAATCCTCCTGGTACTAATCTCTACTATTCTTGGATGTTAGTCTCCCATTCTGTTACTTTATATTCCACAAATGAGTGCTACTCCCTATTTCTAAGCCTTCCACTCTTTTGATTCTACATAGAAAGGAAATCATACAGTATTTCCTGTTCCTTTATGCCTTATTTCACTTAGCAGATTAGCTTCCAGGCTCATTCCTGTTGCAGATGACAGGATTTCCTTCTAATGGCTATGTAATGTCCTATTGGATATGTTCCATTTTATTCATCCATTTTATTCATCCATTCATACATTAATGGGCAAGTAAGTTATTTCCATATCTTAGCTACTGTCAATAATGTCCTGCAAACACTATCACTTATAAGATAGGGGTATATTTTCCGTCTTTGGGTATATAATCAGCAATGGGCTTGCTGAATCATATGGTAGGCGTATTTTTAATTTTTTAATAACTTCCATATCATTTTCCATAATGACCATACAGATTTAGATATTAGCAATAAGGGCAGAGTTTCCTTTAATCCACACCCTCAGAAAGCATCTTGGATTTTAATTTCTTTGAAGGTAAGTTCAAAACAGCTAATGACGTATGTTGTCATAAGACATTATTTTTCATTTAAATAAGATGAAAGAAAAAGGGAAAAAAGTAACTGAAAAATAGTTCTCTACCTAAGGATAGAATCTTTGTCTTGTTCTAAAAATATCTAGGACTTGAATCGAAAGGGTAAGCTGCTCTTTCTGGATACTGATGATTCTGAGTAGCATCTCATCGACTGATTGTTTAGAAGACAAGCTTCTAATATCCTCCAAAAGTAGTTTAAGTGTAGGGAGTCTGGGTTGGTTACTTCATTACACAGCGGATGGTGTGATTTTACCAATGAAACAGAGATCACAACCTGTCCCTCTGAAGAAAATTTATTACAGATTTCAGCTTAATGTTTTTTAATATTAGAATATTTGCTATTGCCAATGAGGTAATTCAAGCAAATCAATTCTGCCTCTTTATTATGCAACTGTAATGAAACCCGGGCCTTCCGTGTCCCTCAAGCTTTAGTTTAGCTCTCAGAATTGGTTTTGAGCAAATTTCACTGCCATCCTTCTTTTCTAAATTGATTGGGATAAAAGACAAACAGCACGATCTATTAGATAATAGATGTAACCGGGGTTACATGCTTATGGATGGTGTTTCTTCTGCTTATCGCTGGGCGGGCATTTCTCTCTTCCTTCCTCCACTGGCATACTTAACATACACTCAGACAAAATTATTCAAGTGACCCAGACCTTCGGAGGGGCTGGGAAGAGGCCAGGGAAGTTTGGAACAGTTCCCTCTGTTCCCCTCTGCAAGAAGGCAGAGTATTCGTGGATTCTGACCTTTCGACTTTCAAAGGTGTATCTTAGTTCCTGGGATTGAGGGTTTATGGCGCTCATCCACAATTCTTATCACGCATTTGCTTCTCTTAACGCAATTAGGTGTTCTTTGGGTCGCCTCTTCCTCCCCAGCCGGCCAAAGGGCAGTACTCTCAGAACAAGTTAACCGTTATCAGCTCTGCCCACACAGTGCAAACAGCAAGCAGAAAACAGACTTTTTTTTTCTCCTTCTTTTAAATGTGCCTGCTTGATATCTTTACTCTCTCAAACAGGAAGAAGAGAAATGAGTTACAAGGGAATTTGTGTTTATCAGCCTCTGTCTGAAACCGCTGTCTGTGGGGGCTGCTCCAGCCTCCCCCAACTATTCATCAACACGGCAGGAAGCTGGCGCAGGGACCTGGCGCAGGGTGGCCAGCCGGGAGGGCACCGGAGAACCGGAGCAACGATGATTTCAATTCTGGAGACTGGAGCAATCATATTTTAGTTAGTAGCAAATCCTGAGGTCTCCAGCAGGGACGATCTTAATTTTATAACGTGGAAATTCCGTTTGCAGTACTTGAGAAAGTCTGGACCTGTTAATAATACCACCACCAGTGGCTGAGAGCATCTTTTTTAACCACATCCCTGCCAGCACTGATTATTTCTGGTCCTTTTGCAGTCCATCAAGGGACTGGAGTGATAATACAGCAGATAGGGTGTTTGTTTGCCTTGCACGCAGCTGGGCTGGATTTGATCCCTGGTATCTCGTATCTCCCCCTAAGTACCCCCAGGAGTAATTCCTGAGCCCAGAGCCAGGAGTAACCCCTGATCATTGTCAGGTGTGGCCCAAACTACACAACAAATGAATTTGACCTGGATCATTCTTGCTGGTTCTATCTCATTGACATTTTGATCTGCATTTCCTGATCATCAGTGAAGACGAACATTTTTGTCACATGAATGTTGGTCATCTTTATGTCTGCTTTAGGAAGTGTCTGTTCATTCCCTTCCCACTATCTTGGTGTGGTTTCTGAGCAGTTCTCTACCCAGACTAATTTTTTTTTTTTCTTTTTGAGTCACACCCAGCAGTGCACAGGGGTTACTCCTGGCTCTGCACTCAGGGATTACTCCTGGCAGTGCTGGGGGACCATATGGGATGCTGGGAATCGCCGCGTGCAAGGCAAACGCCCTACCCGCTGTGCGATCGCTCCAGCCCAACCCGGACTAATTTTTGCACGACATTCCAGGAGCCTCTGTTCCCCATCAACCCACTCCGGGTGCTCACAAAGGTACCCTGGGGTTACCCTGTAAAGCTGTTCATCCTTCCAGAACTAGCGACTACTGTCTCAGATATAAACAATGTAAACCCCCCAAGCACACTGCGATTCAAGGATAAAGTGTTGCACTGTGTTCTTTATTTTCGAATTTTGGAACATTTTGTTCAAGCTAACTTGACATCCCTTTTAAAATGGGCTCAGTACAGACTCACCCTGGGTTGCAGAAAAGGGTCCTTGGCATGAATTTTATTAAATTGTTCTTTTGCTTGGTACTAGGTAATTTTTCTTTCCTTCCTTCTTCCTGACCTTCATTCCAGTGGGAAGTTAAGAAGTTCTAAAATTTCCTAGGTGAGCAACACATGGGGAGTTTGGTAAAAATATTAATTCTTAAGACCTGTCCTTAACAGAACTCAGTCCATATTCTGAAAGCGCAATTTTAGCTTTTGTTGCACGAATTTTTAAGTTATAAGTGATTGTGTAATATCTGAATCCATTTTCAGCTTCATTGATTTAATGTACTTTGTTTTTTTCCACCTCAGGATTTTAAAGAACAAAACAAAGACAAACTAAATACAGAATGCTAGAAAATCTTGCAACTATTTTATCACTATATTTCAGTGAATTTTCTGTGTTTTTGTTTTTAGGTAATATCAGGGGGAATGATATGTTTTTAGGTTATATCAGGGTTTACTCTTGCAAGAATCTGCACTCAGGAATCACTCCTGGCGGTGCTCAGGAGATCATATGAGATGTTTGGGACTGAACCGAGGTCAACTGCATGCAAGGCAAATTACCTACCTGTTATACTAGCTGCTCAGTTCCTTGAATGAAAATTTTAAGGCATAAGGTGTATATCAGGGGCTGGAGCAATAGTACAGCAGGTAGGAAGTTTGCCGACTCGAGTTGGATCATCAGCATCCCATATGGTGCTCTGAGCACTACCAGGAGTAATTCCTGAGTGCAAAGCCAGAAATAATCCTGATCATTTCCGGGTGTGACCTTCCCCTCCAAATAATACATACATACATACATAAATTTTAAGAAAGGCTTACATCAAAATAGTCCTCCACGAATTCAACTTTAAACTAGAACTTTTGCTTAGGATGAAAGTTTAACTTTTTAAACTTGGCTTAAGTAAAACTTTAGAAAAAAAATGTATCATATTTACTACTCTAATATTAAAATCCTTCAGAAGAAAATAAATTTAATAGAGATGATATAAATGGAAATCTTACGAATTAATATGTAGTTTCTTCACTCTATAAATTTCCTCTTTGTCTCTTTGTGCGCAAGAGTCTACAATTGGAAATAGTGTGCCTCATTGTTTAAATGCATCAAAATTCACTTCCCAATTCATCTGCTACTGAATATTAGTTTCCAGCTTTTTACAGCAATTAATAAAACAGCTATGACTGTTTGTGGACTAGTCTGTATAGATTCATTTTTTCATTTCTTTACTACCCCTACACAATTCTAAATGAACAGAAATAACTGCTGTGTCATGTTTTACTTTATAGAAACCTAAAAAAGTTTTCCCAGAGAGTAGTGAAATTTTGCATTTTGGTTTCTAGTATCTAAGAACTCCAATTTTTCCACGTATTACCAAATCTTGGTCTCAGTTTTAGAATTTTAGACATTTTAATATGTATAGTAGTACCTCTGTGGGGTTTAGGTTTGTACTTCCCTAAAACTAACAATGCTGAGCATCTTTTTATGTGTTTGATTTTCTAATTTCTTCTTTGTTGCTATGACTGTTCAAAACTGCTACCTTCTTAAAAATATCAAGTCACTTGTTTTATTATTATTTTACTTTTGAGATTTTTTCTATATTTTATGTGTAATGCACTTATCTGTAACATAAAAATAGTTTTTCTTATATATGCCTTTTAAAAATTTTCTTTAATAGTGCCAACATAATTTGTTGAAAAGACTATGTTTTCTCCACATTTTTTAAAGGCCAGTTGCTAAAAAATGGAAAAATCTGTTTCTATTTCTGGATCCTATTTTCTACAATTTGTGTGTTTTTCCATTTTGATACCAATACCATAATATCTTAATTGCTGTAGTTTTATGGTAATAGTTTTATGAAATCAAGTTATATAAATTCTCTAAATTTCTTCTTTTTTTAAATTAAGTTTAGTATCCATTTGTGTTTGCATTCCCACATGTGATTTAGAATGTTGTTTTCTATAGAAATAACTGTGAGAACAATTGCATCATATTTATAGATCATTTAAGGAGAAAAGGAATCTTAACAATGTTGAGTCTTATAAACCCTGAATGTGGTATTTCTCTTTCTTTTTAATTTTTTTTAATTTTTAAAACTGAATCACAGTGACATACACAGTTACAAAGTTGTTCATGATTGGGTTTCAGTCATATAATGTTCCAACACCTGTCACTTTGCCAGTGTCCATTCTCCAGCACCAACGTCCCCAGTAACTCCCCGCCCCCCGCCCAGGCTCTGTGGCAGGCACTTTTCTTTTCTCTGTCTCTTTCTCTGTCTTTGTCTCTGTCTCTGTCTGTCTCTGTCTCTCTCTGTCTCTGTCTGTCTGTCTGTCTGTCTCTCTCACTTTCTCTCTCTCTTTCTCCCTGTCTCTGTTTCTTTTCTTCCAGACCTGATGGTTTGTAGTATAGATACTGAAAGGTTATCGGTATATCTCTTTACGTACTTTCAACCATCTCTTTCCTTTTAAAACTAAAAGTCTCAGCAATATTTTGTAATTTACAGTGTAAAGAATTTGCACATCTTTTTGGGGAAGGTGTATATTCACTTTATTTTTCTTCCTTTTGTAAATAATAATTTTTTAATTTCAAATTTCAATTTGCCTGTTGCTAATATATTGAAATATAATTGACTTTTGTTTCTTGTGAAACTTGCCTAAATCACTGACTGAATTTAGCAGGTTTTTTTCCTTTGAGAGTCCTTAGACTTTTACTTAGATAGTCATATTGTCTATAAATAAAGATAGTAGTAATTGTATTCCTATAAGGAACACACATATATCTCCAGCAAAATGTTGAATAGTATCACTGTCACTGTCACTGTCATCCTGTTGCTCATTGATTTGCTCGAGCGGGCACCAGTAACGTCTCCATTGTGAGACTTGTTACTGTTTTTGGCATATCCAATGCGCCACGGGTAGCTTCCCAGGCTCTGCTGTGCAGGCGAGATACTCGGTAGCTTGCCAGGCTCTCCAAGAGGGGCAGAGTTGAATAGATAGTGACTCTATACATTCTTGACTCGTTCCTAATACCAGAGAGAAGGTTTTTGGTTCTTTCACATCTAGTTTGGTGTTGGATGTCAATTTTTGTGAATGTCCTTTATTTATGTGATAAAATTTGCTTTTACTGTGAATATGCTGGGATTTTTAAATTGGTAATGAAAGTTAGGTTTTTGCCTAATAGTTTTTCTGTACCTATCAATATAACCATATTTTAATGTAATTTTATTTACTTTTTAGTATATTAATATAATATGTTGATTAGTTATTAACATATTTTCAATCTAAAAGTTAAATACATTTGTTTTTAGATGCAAACAAAAGGATATTTTAATCCACAGAAAATGTCACTCATAATATTTTACATCTCAACACATTTTTGGATTTGATAATATTTTGTCAAGAATTTTTTAAACTATGGGGACTGGAGTGATAGCACAGCGGGTAGGGCGTTTGCCTTGCACTCGGCCGACCCGGGTTCGATCCTCAGCATCCCATAT
Organism: Sorex araneus; assembly: GCF_027595985.1. NCBI lineage: Eukaryota > Metazoa > Chordata > Mammalia > Eulipotyphla > Soricidae > Sorex > Sorex araneus. The sequence goes on along the minus strand of NC_073302.1, from coordinate 128,037,995 downwards.
GGTCCCCTGAGCACCGCCAGGAGTAATTCCTGAGTGCAAAGCCAGGAGTAATCCCTGTGCATCGCCAGGTGTGACCCAAAAAGAAAAAAAAAGTGTTTAAAAAAAAAAGAATTTTTAAACTATGTTCATGAAGGATATGGTCTATAACATCATTTAAAATCAATAATTCAAACCTATTAATAAAATTCAAACATATTAATAAAATATATTATTTTGTTATGTTTTTTATTTAACTCTTCTCTATTATTTGTTTTCATTGGGATTACTTGAAAACTTGTTTTGTTGTTTTATTTGTTACAAGTCTTTATTTGGCTATTTAAGTTTGTAATATGTATCTTCAACCTTTCAGTTTACCTTCATGTGATATCTCATACTTTCAAAAATATTAAATAATAAACAAAATATTTTTCTTGAGCAGGAGTTATAGTTCCTTCTTCATCCCTTTAACAGACCAGATTTTCACCTGGAATTATCTCCTTTCCTCTAGCATGACTTCTTTTAACATTCCTTGTGACACAACTCCTCTAAAGAAAAATTCTTTCAGTTCTTAGATATCTGAACCTTCTTCTTTTTTTTTTTTTTTGGCTTCTATTTCTTCCTTTTTCTGGTTTCTCATGAAAAATCTGAATTAGCTCTCATGTTAGTTCCTATGTCTAATATATACATATACGTATTATTTTCTGGGTATGTTTAAGATTGAAAAAATCAGTAATTTTTTCTTACTGCAAGTTTATGGGCTTTAACTGGTGGCACAGTGGCCGTGTCAGTGATGCTCCCTGAGTCATATGCTACTGGGAATGTAACCTTGGCCTTGTACATACATTCTAACACTCAACTACAACCCAAACTCTTCTACCAGTTTTATGCTGTCTATTGATGACTCTCTTCATGTTTTTTTTTATTTTTTATTTTTTTTTTAATTTTTTATTGAGTCACCATGTGGAAAGTTACAAAGTTTTCAGGTTTAAATCTCAGTTATACAATGCTCGAATACCCATCCCTTCACCAGTGCTCATATTCCACCACCAAGAATCCCAGTATAGCTCTACCCCGCCCCCCCACACCCCTAACCCCCCCAGGCCCCAGCCCCCCACCCTTAGCCCCCCCTGCCTGTGTAACTAATAAATTTCACTTTACTTTCACTTTGATTGCATACAATATTTCAACAAAACTCACTATTATTGTTTGGAGAGTCTCTCCCCTAAAGTCAGACCTGCTGAAAAGGAAGCATTAGATAATTTGTTTTCCACTGCTGAGGATGAAGAGGTATGAGGTCGAGTGACCACACTTAGCAGCTTCTCAGTTTTGGGTATCTGTAATTTAGTATTTTAGTAACTAAGTCCAGAGAGATATCTGCCAGAAGTTGCATCGTTGCCAACTTGTACTTCTCAGTTACATTATATTCCACATATGAGTGCAATCTTTCTATGTCTGTCTCTTTCTTTCTGGCTCATTTCACTCAACATGATACTTTCCATGTTGATCCATTTATATGCAAATTTCATGACTTCATGTTTTCTGACAGCTACATAGTATTCCATTGTGTAGATGTACCAGAGTTTCTTTAACCAGTCATCTGTTTTGGGGCACTCTGGTTTTTTCCAGATTCTGGCTATTGTAAACAGTGCTACAATGAATATGGAAATGCAGATGCCGTCTCTACTATACCGTTTTGCCTCTCCGGGATATATTCCCAGGAGTGGTATTGCTCTCTTCATGTTTTTGATGCTTGAATTCATTGAACTTCTTGGGTTTGGCCATAGTTTTTTATTAAATATTAAAAGATATTGTTGTATTATTTTCCCTTATTATTGGACAGAGACTTCAACTGCATATAAAATTTAGGATGACTAAAGCCGTGTCAGAACTTACTAGGACTTTCAAGCAGTAAAAATGATGGCCAAAGGTTTAAGTTTATTTAATTTAAATTAACATATAGATTTATATAGTCACATAACTGGTGACTTAAATATTGTGTGGTGACACTATAGATGATGAAAACAAATATTAAGCAAATGGATAGAAAAAGTCTAGTGATAGTACGTGCTATGAAGAAACATAAAGCAATATAAAAGGTTAGAACAAGAGCTGAAATGAAAGATGGTGCCTTTTAGTGAAAGCCTTTAGGAAGGCCTTCCAGAAAAGGGGCATTTGACAGAATCATGTCAAAAAGAAGAAACAAGACAAGTGTTTGTATGTGGGAAAAGCGATTCTGGCAAAAGGAACTTAAATTACAAGTTCCAAAAGAGGGAGCATGCTTATTGGATTAAAAAACCAGCAAGTAGGTCAGTATGAATGGAATAAACTGACAGAAGGGAGAATTATAAAGATAAAATTAGAGGGATGTTTGGAGACCAAATTATGTAGGCCCTTGTAGGCCATGGTAAGGACTTGGAATTGGTTGTGATTAAATGGAGAACTATTTCCTGTGCCAAGCAGCAGGGTAACATGACCTGACTTAGCATTTTAAAATTTGCACTTGAAATGCAAGCATTGCCTACTGACATTTGAAAAATAAAGTTGTGAACAACCAGGTAGGAAGCGCTTAAAAAAGTATGAGGAGTTGGGATGGCAGCCAAAGGAATTTAAAGCCAATCTTCAAAAACAGTCACATTTTACAAATATTTTGAAATAGAGTTGACAGGATTTGTTGAAGAATTCATTGTGTGGTGGAAGATCAATAGAAAGGCCCAAGATAAGCTCTAGGTTTTTTTTTTTTCACTTAAACACTGGAAGGATGAAATTTCTACTTACTGAGAAATTAATGGTTGTGTAAGAATAGAGGTTTTAGCTGGGGTGGGAGACCAACTTGCAGACTTGGATAAAATGTTAAATTGCTTTTTGTACATGTAGGTGGGAGTTAGGAGTATATACTTCTATACAAAACTTTCATCTTGCTGTTGATAATAGTGAAAGTTCAGGAACCAAATGAAGATACTCAAAGGAGTAAGTGTCTATAAAGAGGAAAAATCCCTCAAGACTCATGCCATCATAGTTTGGTTGATACTTTAAATGCCACAACCATTTACTAGATTCATTTGTCTTTTTCACTACTATAATTGCCTGATAACAATGGTGTGTTTGTTTCATTCATTTTTTTAAATGTAAGTTTGATGCAATGATCTCTTGGATAAGATGGAGCCAGAAGAGAGGCCAAGGATTACCTCCAAAAGAAAACAGACATTTATCTCTTAGGCAAAGTTAAGACTAGTTAGGACTAAGGCAAAGTTAAGGTTAGTTAGGGATCCTGAAAAGGATGGATCGATAATAAAGCAGGAATTATGTGTTATATATCATGAATCATCTTAGCAAAGAAGCACTTTCCTGTGTATAGGATCACTGGGCATGTTTTCACATGTGTGTTTTGCACAGATTTAGAAAATGCCTTTCCCACTCTATATGTAGAGTTTTAGTTTGCTCTTTTGAACTATACCCAGTAGTGTTTAGGCTACTCTCCATGTATTGTTGAGGATTCCTCCCTGCTGTGCTCAGGATCAATCTGATGTCATGGATCAAACCAGACTACCAGCATGCAATCATACACACTCGCCCTTTAAACTCTCTGCCCCAGGTATGCATAGATTTTTATATTTACATTGATTGTTTCCCAATATCTGACATTACAAAGAAGGCCCTTTTCTTACTTTGCCAAAAAAAGGGCACCACATTCTTTTAATGTAATGCATACCTAGAGCCCCACACACCTTTACATTTGAGGATGCTGTCCTCTTGAAGGTCAAAAATTCAGAAGTATAAAGGAAGTATTCTGGCATCACTATCATGTTCCCTGCCACCATCCTCCACTCAGAATACAAATATGATTAAGGATAATTTATCCCCAGCAGGGAGAAATACAACCCTAGCTGGTTATTTTTAGTACTAATGCTTTGATATCTGTAGATGTATTTTTGTAAGTTTCCTGAATTATCTATTACTCTGCCACCTGACAAACCATCAGCATACAAGTTGAAGGACTACAGTAGGAAAGGAGTTAGACAGGGACTGAAAAAGTTGGAGATTTGGTTTTAGGCTTTCTGTCTTTATATGACAACTATCTTAGATGAATCATTTGACTTTATTCTGATGTTTTTATATTTGTAAAATGAGGAAATTAGATATGCTGATATCTAATCAAAATCAAAAACACTTTAGTTCTAAGACTGCAGGACATATTGTGAACTTTATAAAATATTGTATGAGTTACCTGTTTAATGGGATACCATTATTTTATGTATCTTTCCTGAATAGTATCAAACCTTAAAATATGATGGTTTGATATTGCAAACCACAATGCCCAAAAGGGGAGAGAGACAGAGGCAGAGAGAGACAGACAGACAGAGATAGAGAGTCAGAGAGAGATAGAGAGTCAGAGGGGGGGGAGGAGCACCTGCCATAGAGGCAGGCATGGGGTGGGGGACATGGGAGGGAACTTGGGGACACTGGTGCTGGGAAATGTACACTGGTGGAGAGATGGGTGTTGGAATACTGTATGACTGAAATCCAATCATGAACAGCTTTGTAAGGGTCTATCTCACAGTGATTTAATAAAAAAGTTTAAAACAATTAAAAAATATGATGGTTTGTATCATATCCCAAACAAAGAGAGGCTGGAGAGATAATACAGTGGGTAAGGCACTTGACTTGCATGCAGCTGACCTGGGTGTGATCCCTGGAACCCCATAGAGTTCCCCAAACACTCCAGGAGGAATCCCTGAGTACAGAGCCAGGAGTTAGACCTCAGAACAGTTGGGTGTGTCCCTCAACCCCCAAATAGAGTAGTGTGACAAGGGAACTGACAATACTGCTCAAGGTAAATGTAGTTTATAAGGATTTTAGGCAATTTACTCTTTCTTTTCTCTCTTATACAAACACACACACACATACACACGCATACACACACACATACACACACACACACCTTTCTGAATGTTCCCTACTGGGAAAAGCTATAGACTTCAAAGATCAGACAAAAGCCCTGCATGGAAATTTTAGCACTGTCACTTATTATGACCCTGAACCATTCACTAAACTCTGACACTTTTCTATGGAGAAAATGGGAATGCTAACATTCACTTGAAAGCATGTTAGGTATACTGCATCATAAATATGTTTGTAAGAGCTCCTGATAAATTGCAGTGTGTTCTGTGCATTCAAGTTCTGTTAGTATCACAATGAGGACAGCTAAAAAAAAATCATAGTGAAAAGTCAATGAGTGAAACATAAAAGCCAACAGTATTGTTTGCTAACACAGCTATCCTTTCTCGACCATGCCAGATTGCCTTCCCCACATCTCTGGGAGGTGAATTTTATTCAGCCAGCTTTAAAGGAAAGAAAGCTGAATTACACAGAAGTACAGATAGTTTTAAGTTATTGTGTTGGGAAATGGCCATATGTATATAGAAGGCAGTGCTGATTTTATTTCTCTCCTTACTTGTCTCCTGTTTATGATTTCAATCTTGACTGCCTGAGCATAAGAACCTGAGCTGCTCTAACACAACCCCATCAAAACAAAAAAAAAAATTTTTTTTTTCATCTAATTGCCTGTTTTCCTCTTTTCTTGTTCCTCCCAAGTTCTCAGTGTCACATTTCTGTTCACATTTAAAAGAGGTCTATGAGTAACACACATGAAGTCTGTTATGAAAGAAGATGCAGCATGAGGTTCATTCTTGATTCCGATTTGAGGGGAAAACAGCTGCTCGGCTTCTTGCCTGACCTACACAAAGCAGGGGAGGGTTATTTTAAAGATGGCTAAATTTTCCTCTTTTTATTAGTTTCTCTTATGCCTATGGAGCCTCCTTCTCCCAGAAGCTCAAAATCAATTCATAGTCATTATTAGTTAACACGCGCAGCGTCCCTGGGAGACAGGCGCAGGGCAGGTGGTGCTATCTGCCTCGCTGGTAGGAGAGAACTGCAAGTCAATGTGATGCCTCCAGGCTGTTCCCAGGGGGACTGAGTGACTAAGGAGGAGATCACAGTTGTTTACACAAAATTAGTGCTCTCACCAGTATAATTTTTAGCTGGAAAATGCGTTATTTGAAACTGAGAGCAGGAATAGTGGATTTATAGTACCAAATTTCACACTAATATTTCTTGATTCCTGGAACCAGTTGTTCCTTTTATTCCAAAAAGGCAGTACAAATTTGGAAGTACCTAACCATTGTTGCATTCATATGTGTGCCTATCTGTCCATTTGCTGTGTGCTCATTTGCTCTGGAATCTAATTTATTTTGAAGACTTTATTAATAAATATATGTCTCTAGAAGATTTAAGCCTCTTGAGAATAAAGACTTTTTTTTCAGCTTTGTTGCTGTAGTCCCAAGACATGTCAAAAATATAAGTGCCTTATTGAAAAATAGATGCATATCTACAAAGTTGACTTCACATAGCTTATAGCTTTTCAAAGAATAGTTTTGTATAAATTTGACTCATACGATGAATCCTCTCTATTTGTCAATTGTGGGAATGAGCAACCATAGATAAACAATAAAGTAAATACCAGTGTATGAGCAACCATAGATAGATTAACAATGAAGTAAAAACCAGTGTAAAGACAAAGGCCCACACAAACATTAAGACAAAAACCACAAAAATATTGAGGTTTTTATTTATACCAGTCACAAACAATGAAACATTAGAAACTCTTCCAATTCTGTTGTGTCATCCTTCCTAACCCTTTCAGACATAGAGTACTTCAGTGTGGTTCCCTGGTACCCATGACCATCAGATAGAAGCATGCATCTTGGCTGTCTTCATCATTTCAGTGTAAACACAGGCTATGTATTTGTTTATTTAATGTGAAAAAAGTAGCAACATTTGTGGTCTTATCCATTTTATTTTATTTTATTTTTAATTTTTATTGAATCACCGTGTGGAAAGTTACAAAGTTCTCAGGTTTATGTCTCAGTTATACAATATTCAAACACCCATCCCTTCACCAGTGCCCATATTCCACCACCAAAAACCCCAGTATACCCCCATCCCCGCCCACCCCACCCCAACTATATAACTGATGAATTTCACTTCATTTTCTCTTTACCTTGATTACATTCCATATTTCAACACAAAACTCACTATTGTTGTTGGAGTTTCCCCCCAAGAAAGACAGCCCTACTACCAAGGAAGCATTTGATAATTAGTTTTCCATTGCTAAGAATGAAGAGATATGTAGGCCCACTGCTCCAAATACATAACTCTTTTTTTTTCCTTTTCCTTTTTTTTTTAACCCCTCATCCCCCTTCCTGCGCCTCATAGTATGATGGATGCCATGCCTTGTTTCTCCCTGAAAATGGGAAACAACTGGGAAAGAGGGATATTTCCTCTTCTCGGCCGGCGTGGGGCTGTTGCTTAGTTCACAGTCCAGAGAAGTGGCTGCTACTTTAATAACCTTCAATTTTTCAACAAAAACTCATTGTTATTATTTGGAGTTTCCCCCCCAAGTCAGACCTATTAAAAAGGAACCGTTTCACATTGCTGACAATTATAGATGTTAAGTCAATTATAGAAGTTAAGGTTTTGGATTTCTGTATAAAGTCCAGGGAAAATTCTGCCAGAAATTGCATAGCCCAGCTCACAGTCCCAGTGTATTGCTGTAAGAAGTCTCTGGAATCAAAGTATTTAGGCACAGAGGGTCCGTTTCACTCTCAGCAGCTCCAAATTTATCTGGGCCGAGGGCGTGCCGGTTACACCCACTTCCCATGATTCCCTAGGAGCCCCAAGTGTAAAAATTGTATACCTCTGGGTTAGGAGTCTTAGAAGATGGCTCCTGCCATGTGGATGCTGCTGCCGCCGCCATTTTCTGTGCAGAAAGACAGGGTGGGGAGGAAAGATCCACCCCCGGGCAGTATGGAGTTGTAGCCCAGTTCACAATCCCAGTGCATTGCTATTAGAAGCTGCGCTGGATGCCCAAATGTGTTAGGTCTCTGGAATCAAAGTCTTTAGGCACAGAGGGTCCAGTCTTGTCCATTTTAAAGGATATAATTTAGTTGTACCATGTAAATTCACATCACTGTGAAACATATCTCCAGGATATTTTCATCTTTCAAATCCCAAACTTGATAGCCTATGAACTCTTTCTTCTCCAAACCAATGATATCCAACAATAAAGGAGTAACACGACCCTGTCAAAGGTCAAAGAGCAAAGCCATTTTCCACTTTTGATGCTCGCATTCCAGAATTAAAAGTCTCATAAACCATCCATCCAGCCCTTCTCCTTATGCTATCTAACTTAAGCCTGTGTTCCTGACACCAAGTGGCTTGGAGTGAATTGTTCCAAAGGAATTTCTGGACTGAAACTGAAGGTTGGTTTTGGATAAAGGAAAAGGAGGTTGAAGAGAAGGGAAGGGACCAGTGACTCAGTGAAAGAGAATGAACCTTTAATGCATGAGGCCCTGTACACACACACACACACACACACACACATACACACACACACACTTACACATACACTGCAAATGAAAAAAGAAAAAGAAAAAAGAAAAAATGAATAGAGGAGACCAGCAGCTTCAGGAGATAGGGAAGATGGAAAGTTAGCTGGATTGAAGTAGAGAAGAAGAACAGTGATGTGGGAAAACTATGTGGGCTTGACAACTTCAAGGAGTGGGAAAATTACCAATCACCAACACCCATCAGAGTTTTACTCCCACTGTAGGGTTTCTGTGTGGTGTAATTTCCATTAGGTTTCAACTTGGGGTTTCTTATAGGAACATTTCTACTGACATTGACTGTTTGACACCTGCCCTCTAAGATAATTTTGCAAAGAGAAGATAATGATTATGAACTCATCCAGGATTTGATTTATGTCTTATTCTTCTTATCTTGGGCAACTTTACATGAGTGATAAGGAAATATAACCATTTAAATCTATTGAATATATAATTTCTGAAACAGAAGATTAAAAAAAATTAAGGGGGCTTAAATGAATAGGCACTGAAGTACAGAAGTGCCCATCACTCCTTAGATGACCAGTCATCTGACAACATGAGAGAAAATTTAGAGGTGTTTTCGTTAAGGCTGCAGGTACAGATGCCACATGTACCCATCTTAGCATCTGTAGAATCTAGAGAATAATCATTGCTCCTTGTATTTTGTGGTCTGGAGAGTGATGGAGATGCTGCATATAACCCAGGACCTATTTGCCTTTTCTTTGCCATTTTGCTCCAATGTGCTCCCACTAAGCCTCAAATCCTCTTGACAAATTATGGTGAATATAGACTTCACACTTTCTGCAACATCCTGACTCTGCCTGCAGATATTAGCAGTTTCTGAATACTCACAACTATTATGCCCAGAGCTAGCTTTGGGCTGTTTTTCTGCCCCATATGATCCCTATTTTTGAGTTGCATAACAATTCTTTAAAGTGCTATGTATTCTATTTCTAACATTTTTTAGATCTTGATGGCTCTTGTAGTCCTTTAGGAACTATAAACAGATTGTTAGCATTTCAGAGATTAAAGCTGCCTTGTCAACTAAGTACTTCTCTACAAACACAGTCAGGCATTATTTAATTAGGGAAAGATATTATGAGAAATGTGATGTTAGGCAATTTAATTGCTATATGATGTCATAGTGTTTAATTACACAACTCTAGACAGTATCACTATATCGCTGTATCACTGTCATCCCGTTGTGCATCGATTTGCTCCAGCGGGCACCAGTAACCTCTGCATTCGTCCCACCCCTGAGATTTTAGCAGCCTCTCCTTAGTCGACATAGCCTATAGCCTACTGTAAACACAAACTTCATGATTCCCCCATTGAGACCCCATGCTATAGGTGGTCTACCATTAACTGAAATATTCTTTAAGTGAAGAATAGCTGTATTTCTTTCTTGTTCCTTGTCTTGTTGAAGCAAGAAGTATAAATGCCTCCCGATAGGAGAAAAAGTCTCATTTGAATCATCTATTCTCATCTATTCCAATTTCACATCAAACAAATCGGCCTCATGGAATTAATCTGTGAGAACAGCAAGGTGATGATACCGATCTCCATGTAAGTTCCAAACTTAACTTTTCCCCTAACTCATAAACTGCTTAACAATTAAATATGTTTGGGGAGGAGGCATGATAGAGAGAGAATGTGGTACAAGCAGAAATGTGATAGTTGAATTGAAGTGGCCCATGAGATCTGATGTTAAATAAATTGGAATTTTAGAAGTCAGTTAAACTTGCTGGTAGCTTGAAATCAGTTACATTGGAATATACTGGAAACTGGACTGGAGTGATAGCACAGCAGGTAGGGCTTTTGCTTTGCATGCAGCTGACCTGGGTTTGATTCCTCCATACTGTGCTACCGACAGTATCACTCCCACATGGCAATGCCTGGGAAGCTACCTGTGGCATATTCAATATCTCAAAAACAGTAACATCAGGTCTCACAATGGAGATGTTACTTGTGCCTGCTAGAGCAAATTGATGGACAACGGGAGGACAGTGCTACAGTGCTACACCAGAAACTGGTAGACGGTAGAAGTTATGGTCCCCAGAGAAATGACTTATAAGCACACTTTCTGAGTCTCAGGTCTACTCTGTGTGAGTTAGTGAGATACTATATGAAGGAGGGGAGAAATAAATAAGGATACATGCTTTTCAATTTCTCAGAAGAAAAACCTTATACATAAGGCTTGCAAAAGTGGGAAGTATATAGTGAAATATAAATCACAGTTAAATTAATTCTTATTAAGCATAAAATATCAATTTGCAATTAAAACATTCATTTAGTGATCTCTAATTCCTCAAGAACAATAGACAAAATGTCTAGGATTCTTGAACTCGGTTTACTTACTTGAGTCTGGGAAGCACAGGTGTGTTCAGTCATATGATGTTCTGAAAGCTGAATGGCCACCATGTGAACCTTTACAGAAAGACTTGGAAGATATTTTTATTCTTTCTTACTTGGTTACGGACTCTCTTTTTTGCCATGCTAGTTTAGCACAGAAAAGCAGACCCGATTTTCTAAGAGGATGGAGCATTCCCGACTTCAAACATTAGCATTAGCAATTCGCTCTTCAAGGGTGTGTTCTCTGGTTCTCTCTAGGGCCCAGACCCAGTGGCTTAACATTAGTGCTGATGTTTTAATCCTGGAGCAATTTGAACTTTTTTCATTGCTTTGTCATCATGTCATGATACCTTTCAATTGTATTTCCCCCTGTCTTTTATAGGACATGGGACTCTAGAGATTTTGTGCTTATGCTGACTGAGTGCATCATTGAGATTTGCTCAGCAATAGGAACTAAAAGATGAATTTACTAATATGACTAATAACTTGATATAAAAGTACTGCAATTAGCAGTTCAATGAATGCTTTAGCAACCAGTATCCAAAGTGCCCAAATATCTATTCAGCTCAGAAGCTCCAGGAGCTTACTATGTGTCTCAAATGACTAATGGATTGTTCAGAACAAAAAATTTTAAAAGTGTAACACTTGCAAGATGTTAATATCATGCTACCAATTCAAATGATAGCCAGGGTAAAAACAAAATAATTAAAGTAAATATTACAAAGTTAATCTCCCTCTCAATCCTAAATTTTGCCCTCTCCTCTTGCCTTTCTAAAAATAAATTGCCTAAGATTTTATGCATGTTGTCTTTTATTTTATTTAAGAGCATGATTTTAAATTTACTGGGGAGTTATACAATGTTCTACTATATCATTCATAATTTTCCTTCCATAGTAAATATTTTTTGCATCCTTTTGGCTTATTTTATTGTTGAATATTAATTTTGCTATTAATATTTAGCATTATGAATATAGTGTGAGTGATATTTCTTAGTTCTATTTCCAACAGTACTACTCTCTGACTATTCAAGTAATTCAGCTTTGATTTTCCTTGACCTATGTATACATAATCTTTAAAATAATAAAATAGACAAGTTGCAATCACTGGGTAGGAGTTTTCAACTTTAAATCAGAAGGGAACAATAATGAATGTGCTTTCAGTGTCATGGTGGGACTTGCACTGTGTTCAGTGCTTTATATATATTATTTTACAAACCTTCAATGTCAACTTTTGAAGTGGTCATTATTTGTACTTTATTACACATTTATCTTTTCCCTGCATTAAAAATAGAGAACATGGTGTATCTAAGTTGAAGGACATGCTCCAGATCACAACCTAGAAAATGAAAGAACAAAACTGTTGCAGGAGGGCAGTGTCTATTGTCCTGCTTTATCCGTTATGGAGTTAGAGTTGGCTGTCTCCATGATTAGAAGAACTCAATAATGCTGTTTTGGATGAACATCTATGCAATGTTTCTTTCAGCTGTAAGTACCATGCCAAATTACTAGGAATAAGTACTATCCTTGAATCATTTCACCCAAATTATTTCTGACTTAGAATGTTTAAGTACCATGAACATATAGTGCTCTGCTAAGTACTACACAAAACTTTTTTGGGGGGCTTTGATTTTGGGCCACACCTGACAGTGCTCGGGACTTACTCCTGGTTTTTGTGCTTAGGAACCACTCCTGGCAGTGCTCAGGAGATCATCTAAAGTGTCAGGTACTGCAGGTTTGGCCACAGGCACCTAACAACTGTCTTATATCTCTGACCCTACTATACCAAACTTTTAACTATCATGTTAGTACCTTGCTATATACCCTTTGCTATCTATATTGTACTAATACTCAGCTTGAGAAAAGTATATTGGCATTTTCTAAGTATCTTCTATTATAGTATTCTTAAACTTGCTTGCACATGAGAATCACCTGGGGAGCCTAAAAAGATTCCTCAATGCCCAAACCTCATTTAAGATAAATTAAATCAGAAACCTCTAGAGGTGGAAACAACAGACATCAACTGATATTTTAAAATTGGGATGTCTAAGAATATGACAGTGTCTGTATTTTTGCACCTGAAAAACAAATTATTCAGCTATTTAGTCAGTGTTTATTTCTAAACTAATGACCTCACTACCCATGTTAAAGTTATTTATCTTCATTGCATAAATTAAAAAAGTAATAGCAAAACCCAAGATATTAATTAGCTAAATAATTAGTGAAGTGACATGCTCATCCTTAGAAGATCTATCTTATTAAACCTATGTTGACATACAATTGCCAGATAGGAAATTATAAAAAACAATTAAAACATAGAGCAGGATAACTAAATCTCAGGACACTTGTTCCTTAAAAAAAATGGGGTCGAGAACTGAGATTTTTATAAATAGTAGAAATGCATTAAGCAAAGGTAGAGAAGAAAAGCCCAGGGTTACAAAGTAAGAAAATAGAAGGGGCCAAGGAGCAGCAGGAGACAGTGACCTCTAACAAGGGAGACCAGGCTGCTTGAACTCCAGGAGGTAGGAGAATCGGGAAGAAGGCATTCAGACATTGCAAAGATGTCAAAGATTTTGGCCTTATTGTAAAATTTTCAACAGAGAGTGAGATGATCAGAGTTGCTTTGTGGCAAGACCTTGATAATGATGTGGAGAACCGAACGATTTAAAGGAAAATGGGGAGACCAGATAGATAAACAGTGATAAATGACAATATCTTAAATTGAAATAATTGCCAGGGAACTAGAGGGGAAGGAGAGAGAAGAGGAAAGATTTGGGGTAAAATAACACAATATGGTCCTAATGACCTGAATCAATAAGATAATATCCATAATAACACCTCATTTGATCACTTTCATTAGTGGATACAGAATTCTCTATTCACCCATGGAATCATGGGTGAAGAGCTAGGCTGAAAGAGAAAAGAAGATGAATTAAGTTTTTGGATGTTGATTTTAAGATATCCTTGACAATCAAGTGAATACAATACATAAATACTAGAGAGGAAAGTAAGAAGTTCAGACAAGAGATTAGGATTTGAGATAGGTATCTGAACCTCACCAGTTTGTGAATGGTCATCAAAGGGTGCGAGAGTAACGAAATAATGTAGAAGTATAGTGAAAGGCAGCCTAAGAGGGATCTCAAGGAATACAATACTTCGAGCTGGGGACCTGAGGACTGGAGGCTGAATTCATAAAGGAAGGAGGTTGGAGCAATAGTATGAAGGGTGGGGCATTTGCCTTACAATCGGGCAACCAGAGTTTAATCCCCAGCACCCTATGTGGTATCACAAGCCTGCCGGGAGTTCCTGAGCACAGAGCCAGGATAAACCCGGAGCAACGCTGGGTGTGGCCCCCAAACAAACAAATGAAAACAGTGTAGAGGAGCACTAGCTGAAGAGGTGAAAGGAAAAGTTAAGAGTTAACATCATGTTGCATGAATAAGTCAGGAAGGGGAGGACAAATATCAAATGATCTATCTCATCTGTGGTATATAGAAGCACTGTAGCATGGTAGCACTGTTGTCCCATTGGTCATTGATTTGCTTGAGCAGGCACCAGTAACGTCCCCATTTTGAGACTTGTAGCTGTTTTTGGCATATCAAATATGCCACAGGTAGTTTGCCAGGCTCTGCTGGGTGGGCAGGATACTCTTGGTAGCTTGCCGGGCTCTCCGAGAGGGACGGAAGAATCAAACCCCGGTCGGCAGCATGCAAGGCAAAGGCCTTACCCACTGATATAAAAGCAGAACAATATCGAATAATGACAGACCCTTGTTCTTGGGTTATTAATCTTATAAATCTGAGTTTGTCAAGCGTCGGGGAAGGAATGGGGAGAAATGAAGAGGTGGACTGAGAGAGCATAAGGACGGCGGGGTGGCGTGTAGGCACTTTCGTGGTGGTGGGCTGCAGTAACTTTGAGCATCGATAATATTAACATTAACAATATTGTAATTGTATTACTACAACTATAATAAAAATTATAAAAATAAAGAGGCTGTGATGTCAAGAATTTTGAATATCGTATGGATTTTTAAAAGAAGGTGGTAAAATGCATAATTCTTCTGGGATTTCATTGAAGATGAAGTCTGAAAAACACACATGCCTGCTAGCAATGTGGAAATCAGTCAACTGAAACTTAGTAAAAGCCGTTCTGGTGAAGGGATGGGTGTATACTTCCCAGATTAGAGAAGTCTGAGGAGTGGGAACTGGGGAGAGAAACAACAGTGGAATAAATTACTTTAAAAAAGGTTTGCAGTATAGGGGAGAAGAGAGTGATGAGAAAGGTTATGTAGCCAAAAGGATTAATTTGATTTTGTTTTAAGATGATGTAGACTTGACAGTATTTGCAGATACAGAAAGGGATAATTTCTGAGAAACTTGGAGGAAACAAGCTCTACTGAAAAGAAGAGAGACTGGTTTATATAACAAGAGGAATGAGAAACTTGTAAGTAGACCTAAAGTCAGGTTTTATAACACGTCAAGTAGGAATTTCTTGAATATTATGAGAATCTATTTTTCTTTAAAGTAGCAAATAGAGTTATCTTCTGTAAGAGTGGCTATAGAGTGTGGGAGGGGTGTGTGTGTGTGTGTGTGTATACACTGTTGAGATAGGTTGGAGTAAAAGTCAAATGTATAAGGGAGTTGAAGAGTTTTTATAAAGTCATTACAGAGAATGAAAAATTTACTAGATAAATAGTGGTGTTGTCAGGTACTGTTGAAACCTAGTTAAAGTAAGGGATCATAAACTTAAAATAGTACCAATATACTTGCTTTATTTATTTGTTCAATATATTTATTGAGTGCCAGCATTGATCTACTCACTAAAGATTTATACCAGAAAAATAAAGTCAGTGTCATAGAAAAGATATTTCCCAGAGGAAATAGGCAAATATAATTTAAATAGTGTAATGAAAATTGTGTTAAGGGGTGATAGGTGTTGTATAGAAAAATCAGTTATAGAAGAATTTCTGTTATACAGGGTGATCAGGAAAGGTGCCATTTGAGCAGTGACCTGAGAATAATGAGATTTGTAGATTTCTATGAGAAAAGTATTCCATGTAAGAAAATAAAGGGTAAGTGGTAGTGCCCTGAGACAAAAAGACCGATTGGCAATAAAATCAGCCAGAGTAGCTAAAGTGACATGAAGCAAGGGAAGATAAAGCCACAGTGAAAACCTGAACCGATTCACAAGACATTCTAAAGCATTTAATTGAATCTATCTCTTAATTTTTAATTTTTAAAAAATTTAGCTCATTTCTATTGAGGGACTCTGATTTACAATTTTGTTAATCATACTTCTTATGCAAACATTATTCTAACACCCCACTCACTGCCAAAGAGGCTGCTTCCTCTACTCAGAGTGGCCCAAGGACCCTTCTGTGTAAGTTCAGTTTTACAGATAAAATCTTCAGTTCTGATGACTTTAATCATCTGTTGTTCCCTTATTATGAATTTAGCTTGGAACCACAGATAGATGAAGTTGTTGGATTCTGAGCAGAGAAATGACTTGATCGATCAGACACATCAGAATTTTTCTCTAGCAAAACTTAGCTTCATGAATTAAAGAACTTGGAGAAAGTTCTGAAGTTAGACAGATATTGATCATAGAGTTATTGAACTCATTAACTCTTGGGTCTAATTTGGGTAAGGAATTTTATTGATACAGGTAGGGATTAGTAGTAGAATAAAATAGAATTATCAATTAATTTGAGAGTCCATGAGTATAAAAATGGTAAAATTAATTATGGAGAAGAAAAGGAGATGGAGGCTTGAAAGGGGTACATGATTAAATCATTGTAAAGATATAGCTTTGTGTAATGCCCAGGTCAATGGTATAACCATGGGAAAGAATGACTAACTGAGAAAGCCAAGGAAGAAGAGGATAATATTTGCTACATTTTGTATATAATCATATTTTAATCTGTAGCTTATGTGAATTTTTCTATTAGTTGCATACTCAAAGTGTTCTGAGAAACACTGGTAACCTTGACAAGCACATTATTGTTAGTAGGACAAAGCTAGAGTCCTGTTTAGAATTTTTCTGAAAAGAAGATTTTCTTGAGTGGTATTCTATTGAAACAACATTGATGAGGGAAGTGTGTTTGGCGCTAGTGAAGTATAAGTGGGTGGCTAGGTGGGTGGGATCTAGTGTTCTTAGTACTGTTAAACATGCTCACAGCTGAAATGTCTGATAATTGCTAAATTATTTTTTTATCACACTCACTTAAAAAACAAGTAATTGAGGCCACAGAGTGAATAAGACATGACTGATTATTAAATAAGCTGTAGAACTTTTTCAAAATGTAACTCTGATTCAAGACTCAATGTTTCAGAATTTTTGAAGGAGGAAGTCCACATCTTTGTATATTTATGTAAATCTCAATGACTGATGTACAACCGGTACTGTAAAACCAGTGGGACAGTTATTGCTATTTCTTTCCCATTTCCCTAATTGCTCTGGGCATGGCAGTGTGACTATCTGGAACACTACCACTAAGCAACTATTGGTCTATAAGCTTTCAGAACTCATGATACTCTGACTTTAGGGATAGCAGGTCATCTAAGACTGAGTTATTTAGAAATACCATTTATTTCCTATGGACGTTATTTAGAACTGGCGCAAGATCTAAGCCAAGGTGATTTAAAAATTTTAAAAATTATAGTTAATTCCAGGCTTTCACTTCTTCACTCATTGAGTCATTCTCTGTCCATGAATTTAGACTTGAGTATATGGAATGATATATACTCAAGTCTAAATCACATTAGGAAACAAAGTGATTTTTATCTTGCCAATATTAAGAAAGACTCTTTGAAAAGTGTGCAATGCAGAAGAAAGCAGAAGCAACATAAGGATAGACACCAGTCCTGTGACATTACTTGATGGATCAAACCATTCTTGACTTCTGTTGTGTGAGTCTTATTGTTTATGTACTTGAATTGGGCTTTCTGTCAGTTGCATTTGAAGAGATTGATAGCAAGCAGTGGATATGTAGAATTAAGTTTCACTTATCTATAATGATACTGAGACTGTGATTTAATCCTTTGGTGTATGACTTTTTTGTTTCCTTCCTGCTGCTCCCCTCTGCTTCAGGAAATATGCATTCTCAAAAAATGACTCCTATGATGGGGAATCAGAAAAGATGGAAAGAAAATACATTTTATATTAGGTTATGATCCCTGCTTGTAAAAAAAAAAGAGACATTAGCCTCATTCAAAAGGAGGTGTTTAGAAAGGAGCATGTGAGAAATGATTGACTAGAACATTATCAGATTTAACATATGGCATAAACTAGACATATTCATCAAAACATTTTCATGTCTTGGCTTTTTTCTTAGATTTCTCCTCTTTAGGCCTTTCCCTAGTGCATGCCCAGTTTATTAGGTTATTAATAGTTTCTGGGAAAAAAAGTGCTAAGAATTCCATTTGTCACAGATGAAGAATCACTTTGTTTCCTAATGTGATTTTGAAAAATACAAATTTTTACTGCAAAGGATATTGAGAACTGTTATAATAACAGCCATTTCTTTAATCAGACTACTAATAATTTCTTCTTGAATGCTTAATTTCAGAAATACCAGAAAGACCAGTGTGGGAAACACAATCACTTTTATCTTGTTTTGGCTTCTGGTTAGAGGACCACAATAGGCAATGCTCAGGGTTTACCCCTGGTTCTGTGCTCAGGTTGAGTGAGTCTAATATTATCTACATCTCAAGGGTCACTTAGCAGAAAAGCAGAGTTGGGTATCCTAGTTTGTCTACTGCTTTCTTTTCATTTATCAGGTAACTAGTTTTTATTTCCACAGAGGGTTAAAAACTATCATTTTAGTGTCTGCAAAAAAAATAACACTGTAGTGGGTTGGATTGATGTTTGAATATTAAATGTAATAAAATATTGTGAACTACTTTATAAAATAAAAAAATAAACCACTGTAGCAATTTAAACTCCTGGATAGAATACTGACCAATAATTTGTGATTTAAAGTCTGACCTTGAGATTGAAATGCTAGCCAATAGATAAAATTTATAAATGTAATTCAAGGGACTGGAGCAATAACACAGTGGATAGGGCGTTTGCCTTGCACATGGCTGACCTGGGTTCCATTCCTTCATCCCTCTCGGAGAGCCCGGCAAACTACCGAGAGTATCTCACCCACACGGCAAAGCCTGGCAAGCTACCTGTGGCATATTCGATATGTCAAAAACAGTTACAACAAGTCTCACAATGGGGACTTTACTGGTTCCCGCTCGGACAAATCGATGAGCAACGAGATGACAGTACTACAGTGCTACAGTCCAAAGAGAGGATTGATAAATTTAAAGAACAATACCTTAGTAGTATAGGCTGTTTCATAAAGTATTTCACTTCCACCCAGCAATGCCTCCTTCCCAGTAACTTAAACTGCAGTTTTAGAAGGAAGATATCTGAGTTTTTTATTTAAAGCTATCTCATAATAATCTCCATGAGTTCACAGAGATTATGAACCCAAAGCTGTTATAATTTTGTAACTTCTATTTGGAAGTTAGTCCAATAATCATATCCTTCACCCACTTCATGTCATTTTTGGTTCTGGGCCAAGGGTTTACCTTTGTTTGATAGCGTCCATACCTGTAGCTTTCCTATGGCTATGTGAACCTTCGGAATGTGGATATTGCTCATCAGTCTAGGGCATTGAGTGCTCAAAGACGGCAGCATGGCCGAGACAAAGCCACTCAATGGGTCCTAGACCACAGTCACAAAGTTTATTAGGAAAAGCAATGGTTAAATAGAGGGTGAGGGAATGTGCAAGTGTTGGAGGGAGGCAGGTATTGTTATGACTAGGAAGCAGCTGCTGGAACACTGTCCTTGATGCTCCAAGGTAGAGGCAAGGTTGAAGTATTGATGACACCCAGAGATGTCTGTTTCCCAGGTCTCAAGCCACTGGCCACTGGCACTCAAGGCCAATTAATCTGTGCATTCTTAGAAATGTCAGATTTCTCTGGCAACAGTCAATTTTCAGAGAAGTCAAGACCCAGGCACTTCCTATAGGCCCAGTGGCCTCTACTGGTCAAGGGGTTGTTCCAGGGAGAAACCCCAACACATACCCTTGTCTTGTTTCTCTATATACCACAGGTGACTGAAATCATCCGATATTTGTCCTTTTACCATTTATTTTGCTCAAATGATGCCCTCCAGTTCCATGTAAATTGCAATAAGCTGTGAGATTTTATCTTTTCTTACAATTTTTTTAGCATTCTTCTGTATTGTAAACATATACACCATCTCATCCATTTATCTTTTGCTGGGCTTTTGGGTTATTACCATGTCCTGGCTATAGTACTAAGCACTGCAATTAGCATAGGTGTTCATATATCATTTTTAATTAATGGTTTTGTGTCTGTGGGTGGTAGATGCCAAGAAATGGGATCTGTGGGTCACATGAAAGCTCTAGACTTTTGTTGGAGAAATTTCAATACTATTTTCCATAGAAGCTGAACCAGAACCAGACAGCATCCCATGAACATAAAGATAATGATGGAGGGTCTTGAATATTTTGGTGATGGTGGGGTAACTATGTGTGTAAAAACTGTAAGTGTGAGCATTATTGTAAACATAGGTAGCCAAACTTAGACCTCGACCTGACACCATGCACAAAAGTCAGATCAAAATGGATTAAAGACCTCAACATCAGACCACAAACCATAAGGTACATTGAAGACAAGGTCGGCAAAACCCTTCACGATATTAAATATAAAGGTATCTTCAAAGATGACACAGAACTAAGCAATCTAGTAGAAACAGAGATCAACAAATGGGACTACATTAAACTAAAAAGCTTCTGCACCGCAAAAGATACAGTGACCAGAATACAAAGACTATCTACAGAATGGGAAAGGATATTTACACAATACCCATCAGATAAAGGGTTGATATCAATGGTATATAAGGCACTGGTTGAACTCTACAAGAAGAAAACATCCAACCCCATCAGAAAACGGGGTGAAGAAATGAACAGAAACTTTCCCAAGGAAGAGATACTAATGGCCAAAAGGCACATGAAAAAGTGCTCTACATCACTAATCATCAGGGAAATGCAGATCAAAACAACCATGAGATACCACCTCACACCAAAGAGACTGGCCCACATCCAAAAGAACAAAAGCAACCGCTGTTGGAGAGGATGTGGGGGAAAAGGGACACTTCTACACTGCTGGTGGGAATGCCGACTGGTTCAGTCCTTTTGGAAAACAATATGGACGATTCTCAAAAAATTAGAAATTGAGCTCCCATTTGACCCAGCAATACCACTGCTGGGAATATATCCCAGAGAAGCAAAAAAGTATAGTCTAAATGACATCTGCACTTATATGTTCATTGCAGTACTGTTTACAATAGCCAGAATCTGGAAAAAACCCGAGTGCCCTAGAACAGATGACTGGTTGAAGAAACTTTGGTACATCTACACAATGGAATACTATGCAGCTGTTAGAAAAAAGGAGGTCATGAAATTTGCATATAAGTGGATCGGCATGGAAAGTATCATGCTAAGTGAAATGAGTCAGAAAGAGAGACAGACATAGAAAGATTGCACTCATCTGTGGAATATAGAATAACAGAGCAGGAGACTAACACCCAAGAATAGTAGAAATAAGTACCAGGAGGTTGACTCCATGGCTTGGAAGCTGGCCTCACATTCTGGAGAGAGGGCAACGCAGAGAAGGGATCACCAAGTTTAATGTGGTCGGAGGCCATGCGGGGGAAGGGTGATGTGGGCTGAATGCAGACTAGAGACTGAACACAGTGGCTGCTCAACACCTTTATTGCAAACCACAACACCTAATTAGAGAGAGAGAACAAAAGGGAATACCCTGCCACAGTGGCAGGGTGGGGGGGGGGAGATGGGATTAGGGAGGATAGGAGGGATGCTGGGTTTACTGGTGGTGGAGAATGGGCACTGGTGAAGGGAGGGGTTCTCAAACTTTGTATGAGGGAAACATGAGCACAAAATTGTGTAAATCTGTAACTGTACCCTCACGGTGATTCACTAATTAAAAATAAATAAATTAAAATAAAAAAA
This sequence comes from Sorex araneus, assembly GCF_027595985.1. Lineage (NCBI taxonomy): Eukaryota > Metazoa > Chordata > Mammalia > Eulipotyphla > Soricidae > Sorex > Sorex araneus. Next base: position 128,016,174 of record NC_073302.1, on the reverse strand, counting down.
TAAACATGGGTAGCCAAACTATTAAAATTAATTAAACAAGAAGTTTAGGATGGGTTAGGAAGGGTTAGGATGGATGGTGTGAGAGGACTTTGAGACATGGGTGGAGGGATGCTGACAGTGGTAGTGGGTATAGAGTTGAAGATTGTGTAGTTGGAAGTAAAGAAGCAGCAACCAGCAGAATTCATTATTCAGGAGGTATCAGAGTCTCAGTAATGTTGGATACTCCATGGCTCATTTTAGGACCGGTAGCAAACAAAGAGGGCATGATGCCAGTTCGTGGGAAGATCTTATCACAAACATCAGGAGACTAAGTGGGAGGTCAGAAGAGAAAAATGACAGGTTTGACAATGTATATGTAAGAATCCAATCACCCAAAGCACGCAGAAATTGCTCAGAGTGTTTGTGAATAGTCAGGGTATGATATTGGCACAACACAGGAGGAAGAGTTACTGTGCTGTGGCTGACTGGTCTACAGCACCTTTCTCTCCAAGGCTGAGTAGCCTGAGAAACACTTGCCCTTTCACTTGTGAAGGGTGAGAGCATTTTATGCTTCAGGTTACCATGGCAGTCATACGTGGAAAAGGACTCAGAAACTCAAGGCTTTTACTTGAAGATTACTAAATCAGATGATAAAGAAATTTTGCTGAACACAAAGATGGACACACAATGATCCTATAAGTATAATATTCCATGTTATCTTGACATATAAGTTTTTCACTGAGAAATCTATTATTATCTTATTAGAATTCTCTTGGATCTGGTAATATTTGTTTTCCTCTTGATCCTTTAAAAATTCTCTGTAAGTCTTTAATGTTAGTTTGATTATGGAATGTCAGTGAAGATTTCCATGGGGTTATCTTATTTTTTGAATCTTAAAATTCTTATATATGAACAGCCGTTTCTCTCTCAATTTGTAGAAATTTCAATTATCACTCTTCAAAATAAACTTTCTTTTCTTTCTTTTTTTCCAATCTCTTTTCCTTTAGGAACCCCCATAATATAAATATTATTTACTTGATTGTATCTCTTAATTCAGATAGACTTTTCCTTCAAACTAACTTATATATGTGTATATATACACATGCACATATATACGTATATATGAAGATATATACATATATCTTCAAGCTTACCAATTCTGTCTTGCTGGAAAATTTCTCTGTTCAAATTTAAATCTTCATTCACTATAATTTTTTTTGTTTCAGAATTTGTTTTTTTTTTCCTGATTTCAGAGTTATTTCTCTCCTTGTTGAACTCAATATTTTTTCTGGAAATTTTTTATGACTTGAATTGTTTTATTGAATCTTTCGGAGTTTTCTTAAAATATTTATTTTGTAGTCTTGATTCACAGATCTGTATTCTGAGAGATCAATTTCTACAAAATTATTTGTTCTTTTGGGAGTGTAATGTTCCTAGAGGCTTTGCTTAGTGTGTACATATTTGGAAGAATCATCCCCTCTTCTAACTGTTCAGACAGACTTTAGCTTTCAGCTGCAGGTGGATTTGAGGGAGCTGATTGGGTGAAGTGCCATATCTCTGGTCCCAAGAAGAGCATAGTATCATAGAGTTCAAGTTTGTCCATGAATTTGTAGATGAGATCAATGTACAAAGACTGTGGGGGTCTTTGATGACTAAGGCCAAGGATGACTCAAGGTTAGCAATGGAAGCTTGGCTATTGGGGACCTCTATGGGGAAGACTGCTTGGGTAACCTTGTTTTCTTTTGCTCATGGGAGGGAGTTCTTTTCCAGGGAAACCTTTTGGAACTTGACCCCCAAATGCTGATACTCCAAGCAGCAGTGGAACCAGAGTCCTAGAATCAGGAGTACGTGGAACAGCCTTTGTATCTGGGTTCTGCGGCATAGGTTTGATATTGGTGTTGGTGTCTGAGGTGTAGGTATGTAATGATCTGACGTGGAATGAGGTCTAGATAGCCAGAGCTTGCCCAGGTGACTCGGGCCACAGAGAGGGGTGTTGTCATGTCAAACAGCAGAAGTAATTGGGTGGCAGCATTCAGAGTGGCAGGGGTTCTGACCTACAGGTAATGATTCAGAGTGTTAACCAACGGCAAGGAGCACGAAGTTACAGCAGTGAGTCTAGTAGCCATAGATCCCTGGTACGACTTAGAAGCCAGGGCAAAGAGCAGTGGCACCACTGTTTAGTGGGGGGCCCTGTAAGCTATACATGGAGACTCACAGCAGCACAGCCGTGGTGATTGCCAGTTTAAGTTTCTACTTTGGACCAGGGAACAGGATACAGAGCATCAGCAGTGTAGCCTCAGCAATGTCAGATTGAGACTGCAAGTGCGGCCCATTCAGGGACCCTCAGGGCCAGGCCTCATGGCAGCGATAGCTTCAGCCTCACCGTGTGTGTGTGTGTGTGTGTGTGTGTGTGTGTGTGTGTGTGTGTGTGTGTGTGTGTTGGAGAGTGACTGGGTAATTCAGTTGGAAAGAACCTGAGTCCTTAGCATCAAAGACTGGGAAACATCGACAGCAGTCACTGTGCTTACTATGATTTCAGTGTCCTCTTTTATCTCATGGGGCGAAATCCTTCTGATAGGGTCTATGTCGGTTTCTATTATTATGGATTGAGGATGGAATGATATAGATAAAATGTTTCCTATGCTTTTACTCTGCAAAAGCCCAAATATACTCAGTTGTGTTTTTTTTTTAAATTTTCTAAAACTGCAGGATTTCTATTCTTTTTTCATTATAATGCAGAGACTTCCAGAGTTATTTTGATTGGTTTATAGTTGCTTATTTATTGTTTGTGCTAGGAAGCTGAGCATGGTGACCTCACTGACTGCCATCTTCTGCCCTTAATCGATAATGAACACTTTTATTATATTCTTGTTCTCTTGTTCCTACACTTGGATGCTCTGTGTTTCTGCTTCAATGGATAGTCTTTCTCTTTTTTATTAGGCATACTTTCTTGTTGATGCATGTATGAAAATCTTTTATGGTGTCAGATATTATGTATAAAAATAGATTGGAATTAATAATATTTCCCTCCAGAAAGTATACATGGTTTCTCTGTTGGGAGTTAGAAGCTGACCTTTTCTAATTGTGAATCAAGCTGGGAGAGGGCTAGGCTACAGCGTTATTTAATTTCAGTTTACTACTTGTTTCAAATGCTTTCAGGGAAAATTAAACTACTTCTATCAGGTCTTGAGATTCAAGCACGTCTTAAAAACTGTGTGTGTGTATGTGTGTGTATGTTTGTGTGTGTATACATATATTTTTAGCTTTACCCACACATCTGTCATTGGACGCTTGGTTTGTTTCTGGATCTTAGGTATTGTAAATAATGCTGCAATAAATGTAGATATGAATGTATCTTTTTCAAACTATTGTTCATTCTGTTCTTTGGACAGATGCATAGAGTATAAAGGCTGGAGAGATAGTACAGTGGGTAGGGCATTTACCTTGTTCATGGCCGACATGGGTTTGATCTCTGGCACCCCATGTGGTCCCCCCAAACTCCTAGCATTGCCGTAAGTAATCCTGAGTACAGAGTGAGGAGTAAGCCCTGAGCATTGCTGGGTGTGCTCAAAAACAAACAAATAAAAGCATAATTTCTGGATCATAAAATAAGTTAATTTTTAATATTTTAAGATTTTATTTCCACAAAGGCTGAATTAATTAGTTTTTACCAACAATATAGAAGAATTTTTTCCCCCTATACCTCATACTAAATTTACTGTTTTGCTTTTGTATGGTGGTCATTCACAAAGCTGATATTTGACTATACTTTTAAGTTTCATCTGTGGTAATAAGTGAAAATAGAGATTTTTTTCCCTGTGCCTTTTTTGTTCATTGATGTGTATTCCTTTTTGCACCTTTTTCCTTTGCCTTTTCCTGTGCCTGTTTTGGTCATTGATTTGTATTCTTTTGTGTAGTGTTTAGTGGATTCATTTTTCTCTATTTTTTAGTGGATTCATTTTCTTCCACTTCGGTTTTATAAGTTCTTTATATGTTTTGGATACTAGCCCTTTGTCAGATGCATAATGTGCTAGTACGTTAGACCCAGCCCATAAAATATATTAATAAAATGGGCAGGGGCTGGAGTGATAGCACAGCGGGTAGGGCATTTGCCTTGCATGTGGCCAACCCAGGTTCGTATCCCAGCATCCCATATGGTCCCCTGAGCACTGCCAGGAGTAACTCCTGAGTGCAAAGCCCGGAGTAACCCCTGTGCATCGCCAGGTGTGACCCAAAAAGCCAAAATAAATAAATAAAATGAGCAAATCACATGATATTGGCTTCTGCAAGGCAAACAACAAGAGTAAAAGCAAACATATTGATTTGTATCAAACTCAAAATAAAATTAGTTATTATTCAAACCAAAAGATATCTTATTGAATAGAGGGTGGGTGAAGAACCAAGCCTTTGGAGACCATACATATTTCCTCAGCTTCATACTGAGATAAAAAGTTTTTTATGTCATGGATTGTGCTAGGTAACGTGCTGGTAAATGCTTAACGAACTCTATTAGAATTTCTGAACTTTAGCATTTGCTAGTTTCTCTAGTATAAATACTTCTGCCAGAGACAACTCTGAGATTCAGACGTGATGTTAATAAATGTAGGGTTGGAAATATACATAGACAGTTAGCTCTCACATGCTGGAATAAGCTGGCTTTATTTCTCTGCACAGGTCCTTGTACATAGCCATAAACTAAATTAAACAAAAATGAAAAAAACCAAGGTTTGGAAATATAGTACAGCAGACAGGGCACTTGCCTTGTATGTGGGTTTGATACTGGGAACCACATATGGTAAACCAAAAAAATCCCTTGGGGTAAAATTGATGAGCAATGTGAATAGTTTATACAGGGCTATTCAATTCTAGTTATTTTTTCCTGGTAGGGGCAAATTATTCTTGTTGTAAAGTAGTTTTACTCCTCATGCTCCCCTCACTGTTATAGATGAAGGAAACCTCCAGATTGTGCTCAAAGCTAGAGGGTGAGGTCACAGAAGGGATTGTCCTTCTCTGGACATGCATCCTTAACATTCAGATGGCTTTTAAAACACATGATTAACAGTTTGTTTAGCATTTCCTTCAATTTCTACATCATATTCAGATTACTTCCTTTTAAAATAATGAAATAACATTGGTTTATAACATTATGTATACATGATTCTCAGTATACTGGACTGGATATTTAAATGCTCGGGTCTAGGATGCAGTCCTGCTCTGGCACTGTGTTGCCAGAGATTGCTAGGGTACTACTGCTACGAAAGTGCCCTGGATATAATTAGAGGCCACCTGGGACATACCTAATGATGCAGGCGGTGTCTCTGGTGCTCATGATTGAATCTGGATCCCACACATGCAAGACATGTGACCTATCCCTTACCTGTACTATCGCCACAGAGTTTCCAAGGCCTAGTTTTTCTTCACTCCATAGAGTTGATTCCTTTTATCTATTTTATATCCACTAAACTCTCCTCTGGTAACCGCCAATATGCTTTCTGAGATAACTTATTTCCGTTATTTTTAAATTTTTTTGTTTATTTATGTTTTTTAATTCTTTAACTAGTGAGTCACCATGAGGGTACAGATACAGATTCACACATCTTCGAGCTTGGTTTACCCTCATACAATGTTTGCAAACACATCCCTCCACCAGTGCCCATTCTCCATCACCAATAAACCCAGTATCCCTCCTACCACCCCACCACCCCACCCCATCTCCCCTCTACCCCATCCTGCCTCTGTGGCAGGGTATTCCCTTTTGATATCTCTCTCTCTCCAATTGGATGTTGTGGTTTGCAATAGGGGTATTGAGTGGCCATTGTGTTCAGTCTCTAGTCTACTTTCAGCACGCATCTCCCTTCCCACTCGGGATCTCCAACCACATTTTACTTGGTCTTCCCTTCTCTATCTGAGCTGCCTTTTTCCCCAGCATGTGAGACCAGCTTCCAAGCCATGGAGCCAACCTACTGGTACTTATTTCTACTATTCTTGGATATTAGTCTCCTACTCTGTTATTTTATATTCCACAGATGAGTGCGATCTTTCTATGTCTGTCCCTCTCTTTCTGACTCATTTCACTTAGCATGATACTTTTCATGTTGATCCACTTATATGCAAAGTTTATGACTTCATTTTTTCCTAACAGCTGCATAGTATAGATGTACTATGTATAGATGTATGTCTATACAATGTATGTCTATACTATACATAGTCTATACATACTATGTATGTCCATTGTATAGATGTACCAGAGTTTCTTTAACCAGTCAAGAGATAACTTATTTTTTAATGCTAACAAATGTGTGACAGAAACTTTCAACATGTTGGCATGATTTCTTGATGTTTATGTTAGTTCTGTGAGCTTTTAGGTGAACTTCAGTGGGAAATACACATTTTCATTAATTCACTCAAACATCATTTGCCCTTTTTCCAATACATATTTATTGGAATTCCTCCTTTAATGTAATATTACCAGGAGATGTGTAGAATTCAGATTTCATGAACTATTTGTTTTATAACTTAGTTTTAACATAATATACAGTAAAATAAAAAAAACTAAATAAAATTTGAATAGTCTGAGTAGGATCATTATACTTTTAAAAATGAATTAAAGGTTACATTTATTTAAGTACACAATTGACTTTTTTTGTTTTGTTTTGATTTTGGGCCATACCCTGGTGGTGTTCAGGGTTTAGTCCTGGCTCTGCACTCAGGAATCACTCCTGGCTGGCTTGGGGGACCATTTGGGATGCTGGTAATGGAACCCGGGTTGGCTATGTGTAAGGCAAATGCCCTACCGGTTGTATTTTTACTGGGCCCATATGTATACAATTTAAAGGTGAAACAGCAGTTTTATCTTTTATGAAAACATTGCACTCAGGTATAGTGTCCAGAAACAACTACTTATTAACATTTGCAAAAAGTTATAATTAGCCGATTTAAGTCCTTCTCTCAAAATAATGTGTTCATATAGGTAACCTTTTATTTTTAACTTAAAAATTTATGTATTCTTTTTTTACAAGTTTTGTCTTTTCCAGTCTTCTGTCCATTACATGTATATTTTAATCTCCCGTTCACAACTTTTTATGTTCTTCATCTTTATATTAACACTGTATTTAGTTTTTAAAAACTCAGCTGCTAAAAAGACTAGTCTTTGTATTTTAATGAGAACTTGATGAATCGACATTCATTGTGATAATGAATATATTTGGATTCATTTCTATCATTTCAGTTTGTTCTACTCTTATTGTTATTGCTGTACTTGTTTCTCTCCCCTCTTACTTCTTGCCTCTGTGAATTAAGTGTTTAGTTTTTCTCATCTCATTTCTTTCCTCGTCTCCACCAAAGTTGGTTTGAAAAATTGTAAAATCTGTGGCATTTTTACATTGAATTCTTTGTGTTTATCAAGTTTCATCTTTTATATTCCTCTTTCTATACACATAAGAATATTCTATGTCTCCATTTCTTTCAGAGTTAGGTTGAAGAATTTCAGAAAAATACATGTTGGAAATTAGCCAATGAAGCAATGAAGCAAGTGATTAAAATATTTCTTTCATGATTTCTTGCCTTCTGTATACTATTTTGATAATTTTTTCATCTCCACATCTCTTTCAGATGGTATAGAAATAAGATGATATCTTGGGTTCCTGAGTGATTTTGTAAAAGAGTATCTTCAGGTGACTCACCTTGGAATGTGTGTGAGAAATAGCTCATGATAAGCCATTAAGATATGTGCTTAATCATAAAAGCATCCATAATCTGGAAAACAAAACCTAGTTTTAGAAGTCAATGTAGATATACTTTTAGCTTTAACAAAATATATTTATAAAACATTTGATACTAATATTTATTAATAAAAAACAAGATACTGAAGAATGTTTAGAAAAAATTAGCTTTAAGAAGTGCTTAGTGGTAGGAGGCTGGAGTGATAGCACAGCGGGTAAGGCGTTTGCCTTGCACATGGCCGACCCAGGTTCGAATCCCAGCATCCCATATGGTCCCCTGAGCACCGCCAGGAGTAATTCCTGAGTGCAGAGCCAGGAGGAACTCCTGTGCATCGCCAGGGTGTGATCCCCCCCCCAAAAAAAAAGCAAAAAAAAAAAAGTGCTTAGTGGGGCTGGAGCAATAGCACAGCGCGTAGGGTGTTTGCCTTGCATGTGGCTGACCCAGGTTCGATTCCCAGCACCCCGAGCAGCGCCAGGATTAATTCCTGAGTGCATGAGCAGGAGTAACCCCTGTGCATTGCTGGGTGTGACCCAAAAAGCAAAAAAAAGAAGAAAAATAAAATAAAAAGTGCTTAGTATTATTACCTATATATTTGTGATCAATAATATACACATAACAGAATGTGGTGTGATCTGAAATGTCTCTTTAGTATAGCTAGCTTGACGTAGTGAAAAATCCCATTTTCTTCTTCATGATCTTTGGTTCCATCTACTCAGCTGATTAAAACAAGTATGACTTCTGGTGTGCTTTCTAGGAGTGTTCTAAAATTTTGTTTTCAAAGTCATTTTGGGAAGATATTTTTCCTCTATTTTGAGTTCAGCTATGGGTGCACAACGTGTTTTGGGGCTGAGAGCCACCTCCCCAGGCTTCCCTAGGAGAGGAATAAAGAGACTCCTCTTTGTTGGGGTCTCATAGATATGATAAAAATGACCTGTTTAATGCAGAGCTGTTATCATGCTTTTAGCAAATCTGAGGGGCTTTGAGGTATAGGACTGCATGTAGGTGTGATTGATCATTTACAGAGGTAAAGCATTTCAATGGAGGCAATTCTCTTGGGGAATTGACTCAAGGAGACACTCTGTCTCCCAGGGATGTCTATATTGCTTTTTCTCTTTCCCTTTAGTTGTACATAATAAATAATTAAGTTTACTTCTTATTAATACGTGCAGTAATTTGGATAAACAAAGTAAGAGATAGAGATTCCAAGACTTAGTTTTCTGGGATTTGAGGGTCAGGAAGGCTCTTACAGTAAATCCCAGACTAAATCCTCAGAAGGGTTCAGCTGGTTTTCCTCACGGGAGTTCTCTCTTTTGAGTCATAACAGTTTGCAACAAGACCAGGATTTTATGTTTTCTGGACTGTCCCATTTGGATGCTAGGGCATCTTTTCCATTTGCCCTGGGTCCATTCCAGTCCCATGACTGGACTTCCCTTTGTGAGGTGTTAGGAACTAGGATAACCAAAGCCTGAGTCAAATAATTATGATGGATGCCCAGGAGTAGATATGTTTCAGAGTCAATCAGCTCCCAAATATTAGGAACACAGCACTAAAGGTCTTTCTGTGTTTAAGCAAAGAATATTGCTCTATAGTAAAATATGAAAAGGTTATAGGGGAAAGAGAAAAAGCAAGTAATTCATTTCTAAAGCAAAGTCCAGTGTTATCAGAAAGTTTTGTCTTATAAATAATCAAGACTGACTTGAGGAATGTAATAATGAGAGGTAAAAACAAAGGAAAGGTTAAAGATAAGCTTTGGGGATTAGGAATGTTCGCAAGAGCACTGTAAATTTCTCTGGGGGGAGTAAAGGGGGGCAATTCACTGATGAAGCCTAAAACACTTAGGGTGAATATCCAATTACTATAATTATTTCATCCTGCTTCCCTGCCATTTTTATAAAATGGAATTTTCTATTTTATGTCAAAACTTCTTTACATCTGGAAGGCCCTGATAGAACAAAATACAACTTCTAAAAATGCCATTGGTCTGCAGATATAATAGACAAATACAATATAAGAATGTTTAAAGTACATATTGTGAAAAATTGACATGCAGACACATTGTGAAAAGGTGCCCAGCTTCAAGTTTATTAACCCATCTTTCACCTTGTATGCATTCTTTTGGTAAGAATACTACAAATTTTAGTATTTTTGCACATGTTTAAAAGAGCGAGTGGGGGTGGGTGAAACCTCGCGGCTGTTTCACCAGACATATTGGCCTCTTCCTACAAAGAGGTAAAACTTCCCACAGGGAGGTGAACACTCGAAATATGAGACGCTGGGTTTATCATTTCTCTCTTCTTGTAGAACAAAGATTCCAAAATAACTCCTCATTCTCTGTCCCTTGGGTCCTTTAAGTGGCGGGCCTGGGTTGAAATCTTGATCACTGGGGATAGAATGATGAAGATTCTTTTCCTCAGGTCTGTGACCCGCAGCTGAGGACATTAGGCTCAAATCCTCTCTGAGCCATCCTTATGAGTTCCTAAGGCTCCTCCTGGTCTTACAAATATTTGGTGGCTGTCATTCCTCACTGCCTAATCACTCTCTCCGCACAAGGGCATCTTTGCCCCAAGACTCAGTCCTGCCCCAGACAGAAGTGGGAGAAAGAGACCAGAGACTCGAAAAGCAGGTGGGGAGGTGGGGCAGGACTGGGCAGGATAGCGTGGGGCCTTTGTCTGCAGAGCCTGAGGCCACTCCATATCACACTTACTGCCATCCTCTCCACAGAAACGTTCTTATTTATTTATTTGTTTGTTTGTTTGTTTGTTTATTTATTTATTTATTTTGCTTTTTGGGTCACTCCCGGCGATGCATAAGGATTAACTCCTGGCTTCGCACTCAGGAATTACTCCTGGCGATGCTCGGGGGACCATGGGGGATGCTGGGAATAGAACCCAGGTCAGCCATGTGCAAGGCAACCACCCTACCCGCTGTGCTCTCGCTTCAGCCCCACTTCTTTATTTTAATGCTTAACTTTTAAATCTTATTTTTAAGATGAGTAAGTTTCATTAGGCCCCGATTAAATTATGTTTCTGCTGCAGACTGGAGCTAAGATGGAGATGTTTTAGAAGTACTTCTAGATGTACTGCTGATTCCCTCTCTTGAATTCCATTGAAGTTCATGTCCCTGGTCTGCATACCACATCTTGAAAGAAAAAAAAATCTACTACGATTGCAAAGTGATTGACACAAAACTCTGTGCAAATTTTATTTACACATATTGTGAGGTGATATGATGGTAGGCATACCAATTATTCATCCATGTCATGCAGTGTTTCTTGGTTTTTGAAGTTGCGTTCCTCACCTTGCCCTCAAAAATAATTCCGGTGAACATGTTGTTTTTGACTTAGGTTTTTCTATTGTGAAGGAACAAAGTCAGGAACTGCTTCTTACTACCTTAATGAGTCACTTCTGAAGAGGTTTTTAGAGGAATGAAGACTAGAACTAATCAATATATCTCACCTTCACAAAAATAATTCAAGGAGTTTTGACTTAATTTTAATTGCCCTCCTCTCTTTCCATACTAACTCAAATACTACTAAAACACAGTCTAATAGCTTTAGCTTTCTTTTAAAAATGATTTTCTATTATTATTTTCTTATATAGTTGCTGGTGCTTGTTTAGACAGATACACACCTGCTCATCATTTTTCTCTCCTCCTTTCCCCAATAGTCCACCCAGGATTTTATTTTTTACTAAAATTAATTTAATTTTTTATTTGAATAAAGATAATTTTTATTGAAGTGAAGATAATTTTTTCCATCTTCTGGCTCCTAATTATGCTATTCTGAAATCAGTTAGCCATTATGCTAACTGAAATTTTTAAAAATCTATTTGTTCTGATGTTATGCTATTTCTTCATAATATTATTAGGTATGGATTAAAAATATTTGATGACAACTCATTAATTTGATGTCAATCAACAATCCCGAAAATTTTTAACTTTTTATACCTTTAAGTACTACCTACTAGCTATTTTCTCAAGAATCTCTTCCTGGTACCATAATTAGCTAGATAGGTTAGACTTTCTTAATCTACTATGACTTTGCTTTTTGTTGCCTTTTGGGTCTTATATTCTGTAATGGACAATAGCTTTAGATTTTTCTGTAAATTCTATATCTCTATTTAGCAATATCTATCTGCTGCAAATATCAGGCATTGAGTTTAAATAATTATAATCTTCAACCAACATGATATTGGTTCCTGTTTAATCCTGCTTTGCCTCTATCTAATGCCTATTAGATAGAATTTGATATCTATTATTATTTTTTCATTACTAGCTAAAAACACATAATCCTGGAAAGTGACATCTGGGAATTCTTTGAGACTGGTTGAAATTTTATTTCTTTGGACGAATTGAAAATTGTATCTATCAGATTGGGCTGGAGCAATAGCACAGCGGATAGGGTGTTTGCATTGCACTTGGCCGACCTGGATTCCATTCCTCTGTCCCTCTCAGAGAGCCCAGCAAGCTACCAAGAGTATCTTGCCGACGGCAGAGCTTGGCAAGCTACCTGTGGCATATTCGATATGCCAAAAATACTAACAAGTCTCACAATGGAGACTTTACTGGTGCCCACTCGAGGAAATAGATGAGCAATGGGATGACAGTGATACAGTGATACAGATAAGATCACTTAGGTCACTTTAAATTCTATTCCCAGTTTCAGGCTTTCCTCCCTCCCTCATCCCCCCCAACCCCGCCCCATGCCCATCCTGCTGGACCACTCAAATAGGAAGAATATAAGCAGAGAATTTGATAAGGGCAGCTTTTATTTTCATGAATTTTCAGGAAACAGTTTATCCTTCTCTAACCAAAATGAAACCAAACCAAACCAAACAAACAAACGAAACCAATCAAAGATAAAGACAGACAAGAAAAGTTTTCTACACAGTTTGTAGTTTGCTTAAAGTGCGTGATGTAAACCTTTAGTGCTCAGGCTTTCTTTAGAGGCCTTTTATTTTTACAGTGTTTATCTCTAGGCTCTGTCTCCTTTCCCCAGAGCTTTAACTTGTCTCTAGGACAAAAAAGTGCAAGACTTCCAGGTTTTAGCTGGGATTATCAGTGAGTAGTTGGCGTTGGCTTGTCCAGTAACTTGTTTATAACTATTTCAAAATATTTTTCTCCATTTTTAGATTTGTATTGTATTAGTTAGCTCAGCCTTTGCCAAATGCCAGATGAATGATGATGGAAATATTTTGTCAAACTGGTCACAGCATACATTTACCATTACCAATTACATTTCAAAAAATCATTTTCTTAGGTGGACTGTGGGGAGGGAAACTGGGGACATTGGTGGTGGGAAATGTACACTGGTGAAGGGATGAGTGTTGGAACATTATATAACTGAAACATGAGCAACTTTTTAACTGTCTCTCAATGTGATTTTTTTTTTAAATTGAATCACCATGTGGAAAGTTACAAAGTATTCAGGCTTAAGTCTCAGTTATACAGTGATTGAACACCCATCCCTTCACCAGTGCACATATTCCACCACCAAGAACCCCAGTATACCTCCCCCCCAGCCCCCCACCCCCACTGCCTGTGCAGCTGATAATTCTCACTTTACTTTCTCTTTACTTTGATTACATTCAATAGTTCCACAAACAACTCACTATTATTGTTTAAAGTTTCCCCCCCAAAATCAGACCTGCTGAAAAGGAAGCATTTGATAATTTGTTTTCCATTACTGAGAATGAAGAGATACGAGGCCGCGCAGTTTTGGATTTCTGTGTTTTAGTATTTTAGTAACTAAGTCCAGGGAAAATTCTGTGAGAAATTGCATCATTGCAAGCTCGTACCTCTCTTTAGTGGTCCTTATAAGATAATTGTCGCCACGCCTCTCACCTCCCCCCCGAAAGAAAAAGCTGAGAGAAAAAAACCTTTCCCCTCCTGGGGTGGCATGGGGCCATGGCTTAGTTCACAGTCTAGAGACATTTCTGCAAGAAGCTGCTGGTACCAAAAGTAGTTTAGCTGGCCTCTGGGATCATGGTCATTCAGCAACAGAGAGGCCGCACATGTGCGGCCACTTGGGTTATATCCTCTCAATGTGATTTAATAAAAAAATTAAACAAAACAACCCCAAAATTATTTTCTTTAGTTAAAAAATGGAAAGTTTTTGATTGTCCATAATATTATAACTTGGCAGAATAAATATTTAGAAAAAATTTTCTCAAAGTTATTGATAGATGATTTAATAAATTATAACAGGAATATATGCTATTTCTGCTTATCTGGCAAGAAAAATGAAATTTTTCTTTTTATTTTATAATTATTGACACATCTAGCTTTTAAAAAAACTATCCCTACATAAATGAGGCACATATCTATTTTTTAATGATAATAATTATGTGCTGTTGATTTTAACCTTATTTAGGTCCTTAATATTTTGAAATATCTACATATTTTTGTGGATTATTTTGAAGTTAATCATAGTTAACCAAAGTTGTATACTTGTATAATCATCTGTACAATTATACATTGCATAACTAACTGAGTTGTATCATTTAAGTAGGCAAGTAATTTAAGTTCAAGTGCTACATTTAGTAAATTTAGGCTATTTAGTGTCTTTAATTTGCACCAGAAGGTCTCAACCATGGATAGCAGCTCCAGAATGAATCTCAGGGGATTTGGGTTACAGTTTCTATTCTGTTGTGGAAGTAAATTACTTTGCCTTTCTAAATCCCAACTGAAAAATTTCACATTGCATTTTTCTTCCAAGAGATTGGCTTTTGTTGGAATAAAAGTACATGAGCTCACTTAGACTCGTAATCTAAAAAAATAAGCTCCTAAAGTAGAGTAGAAAACAGTTGAGTTGAACTAGGAGTCAAATATTTGCTATTTGTCGTGAGTTAGGGGAAATTGGTCAAAGGGTACAAAGTTTCAGTTATGGATGAATACATTCTGGAGATCCAATTATACAGATGGTTATACAGAATTGATTGTACTCAATAAGTATAATATAGTTAGTAAGGTGACTATAGTTAATAAAGAATATATACATGATAATTGCTATGGGAGCAGATCTTGTGCTCAACACTAAAGGAAATTATGTGGGATAGCGGATATCTTAATTAGCTTGATTTTGGTAATCATTTTATAATGTGGACATGGATAAAAGTCACACTTTATACATGAAATACTTTCAATTTTATTCACCAATTATACCTCAACTTGTTCACCAATTACATATCCATAAAACTTGGGGAAAGTGCCTTTAAAATTAATTCTGTTAATGTAAAGATGGACTGATTAAGGGAAAAACTAACAGAAGAAGAAAATTATACTAAACAGCATAGTATAAAAAATTTAAATTACTTTAATCAAACCTGTTCCTCTGGCATTTCTGACAGCTGTAAACATTTATTCCAAAGCATAACTATCAGTCTTCATAGTTCATAATTTATTCTGAATTAAGAATATTTTTTAAAGAAACCAAAGTAGATGATAATAGTGCTCATTCATATGGTAGAATTTTTAAGATCTTCCATATTTCTAATGTCAAATATAGTGTTGCCTTGAAAAAAGGAAGCTGGTAAATGCAGAAGTCTTGCTATTTAAGTTTGTGGTAAAGCAAAATTCAGAAAATTTGACATAGCAAATATTTCACCCCGGGTTCAAACATAACTGCAGTCATCAATATAAATATATATTATATTGCACAAAACATTAGGTGATTCAGGTTTTAAAAATCTTAGTTTATGAATTATGAACTAAATGCAACAATAGGAAAAATATATTCAATGAATATATATTACTGAATACATTTAAGGAATGCAACTGCATGCATATATTTTTGAGGGTAATAGAACACAAATAATTTAGTTGTTATAAGGGTTAGTCACTTAAAAGTTACTTACTTTTTATAATATGGATATTTATTAAAAATTAAGAATAGTGGGGCTGGAGTGATAGCACAGCGGGTAGGGCGCTTGCCTTGCACGCGGCCGACCCGGGTTCGATTCCCAGCATCCCATATGGTTCCCTGAGTACCGCCAGGGGTAATTCCTGAGTGCAGAGCCAGGAGTGACCCCTGTGCATTGCCAGGTGTGACCCAAAAAAGCAAAAAAAAAAAAAAATTAAGAATAGTATGACCCAGCACTTCCTCCTCTTGAATCTCCTCCCCAAACACAAAAACATCAACTTGAAAAGCTATATGCTAACTTAGGCTCATTGTAGCATTTAGTACAATTGTCACGATGTGGAAATAAACCAAATGCCCAACAGCTGTAGTATATGCAATGCAGGTGTAAGAAAACATGAAAGCATACACTGTTCTGCAACATGGATAAATTGGAGGGAACAAGCTAAGTAAAATAAATCAGAGAGAGGAAAAATACTGAATGATCTTACTCACCTGTGGTATAGAGTCAGAACAAAAGAATAGAGTACTGAATAATAAGAGGCCCTGAGCATTGGAATACAAAACCTATGACCAAGCTGTGGGGGTGAGTGGATTATTTTCTAGAACATACTAGAATAAATGTAGAGACAATAGTGGAAGGTGGTGTGCATGTTGGTGGTGGTGGTTTGTAGTAACTTTGTATATTGATCCCATAAATTATACTACTATTGTAACTTCCTAAACTATAAAGGAGTAACTTACTTTCTACAGAAAATAATGGAACATGAGCTGAACAATGAAAGTATGGAGTTCAAATTGTAGCATGTGTTTATTTCTCTTTTCTCTATATTGTTCATACCATACTTATGTAATCAATTTCATTGAACATGCGACATTCACATACATCTCACAAGGAAAGAATAAAATAATAATGGGATTGGATCAGTCATAAAAATAGCTTAAAGTACCTGAGAATATTTAGTTTGGAGAATCAAAGTAATTGTGATTAAAAAGGTACTAATTACTTTTTCCAGTTCCTATCCCTTATATCTTAATGTTTCTAAATTGTCACAAAATTAATTTCTCTTTTCTTATTTTTTTATCTATCCAAACTCAGTTTAGGAATTCTAAAATTTCATACCTCGTATTTGATTACTTACATGATATCTTCATGTGTATCTATTATAGATGTTTCAAATATAATATGGTCAATCCTGAGCTCCTGCTCTGGCTAGCCTATTCCTTTTGCTCCTTAAACCTGCTTCTTGGGTATGCTTCCCTGTTTAAATTAGTGACAACTTAGTTTTCTTAGGTCAGAGTTATTGGTATCCTGTGTCTCTCCAATTATTGCAAAGGGAGCTTAATATCTGATGGATGTGTGGGAGGAATTTGGAGGGCACAAACGGATTGAGTAGGAGCTTGTGTCATCTCAACAAGTTCACAGGAAATCTTAAAAATATCTCTGTTTGGAGGGGACATTCAACAGTGACAATTTAGTCCTGGGTATGTCTTACCTGATAACTTCTATAGTTCTGGACACACACTGTTCTCATCAGGTTTATGGATGAGGTAGAGAAAATTGCAATAAAAATTATATCCTAAAGCAGAGGAGGCTGTTTCACAGTGTCTGGGAGTATCTGACTCTGGACACACTCAAGGGTTGGAAACCGAGAGGCATAGTTTTTGTGGCACTGGGAACAAAGTTCCTAAATGAAGGTCTCAATCATAGAGTTCAAAGCAAAAGCCAACACCTGTGATAGTTCAGTCTTCAGTTATTGTGGAAGTAATTATACTATTCATGGAACACTATAATCTGCAATATTTCTCAGAGGAAAAGAACAAATTCTGCCTCTCAGTTCAGTTTCCAGAGGAAAATTTAAGTCTCTCTGTTGTATAGAAAAAAAACCAAAATTAAAAGCTAAGCACACTGACAACTAAGATGAACAGAAAATGATGATGCATCTCACTGAGTATATTTATTTTTAATTTTCCTGTAATTTGTGTTTTGTATAGATACAGTGCACTTTAAAATGGCATTCAACATACCATAATAATTCATTGTTTCATGCATTTGCTGATTATTTATTTCTCATGTACTCAGAGTGCCTTTGTATGGATATGCTATAATCAATGGAACAAAATCAGAATTTCATTTGCTCTGAGACTTAGTGGTTCTCCTTCAGTACAGAAAGATACAGAATGAGACAAAAGAGTGCCATAAAAACAAAGAAAGAAGGAAGAAAGAAAGAAAGAAAGAAAGAAAGAAAGAAAGAAAGAAAGAAAGAAAGAAAGAAAGAAACTATAAGACCAGTTTCCTTCTTCCTTAGGGAGTTCGGAAAACATCTAGGGCGAGGGTAGACTGAGAAGCACTGAGGTGATAAGACTTGAGACAATTTTCTTAACTTTTACTTGACAAGCTGGTAGCCATGGATTTAATGAAACTAATATAGAGAATATGAGGAGAAACATAAAAATGTATAAAATTATTAAGAAGACTATTGTTTCCCAGAGCAAAGAGGGTCTTAAAATACTATATCGTTGGTCATTAGCATTTGAATAGACTTCTCGGTATGGTCAGTGGAAGCAGTGATGCTTCAGCAATTCTGCCCTTCACCAGGGTTGGAAACCAAGGTCCAGGGATATACAGCTGGAGAGAGGTGATCTGGAATTTGATCTCTTCATGACCTCATTCTGCTGTTGTAATTGAAGATCTGCTCAGGACACACTGGCTTTCATTAATTTCAAGTTTGGTTTGACTGAAATGGGAGACAAATCCTAATGTTTAGCAATTATTACAAAAAAGTGCTTCGGGAACACATTTTTCTCTGGCTTTTTAGGTCAAAATTCTTCTTGCTTTAGAGTTGCCATAAGGGAGAATTACAAAACTGACAGGAGGTCATTAGCATATTAATTACGGTTTCCTAATAACTTATTAAAACATATTTAATTGGTAAAGTTTAAATGAGACTTGTTGCATCTTTCTACTCATGTAAGTAAAATTTTTGTTCCTTATGGACAATAAGTGGGCAATGACAAGATTTAAACAGGTTAGGTTTAAAAGGCCTATATTAAGTGTTAAAATGATTAGAAATCATTCATTTATAACTAGGAGATAAGCAGGACTTAAACTAGCTTCAGTGCTATATCTGTGAAAGAAAATTGTTTCTTAAAGAAAGGGATAATTTAAATAGATATGTTAAAAACATATGCAGCTTTTTAAAATTTTTTTTAATAAGTAAGTCACTGTAAGGGTACAGTTAAAATTTACCCATCTTCGTACTTGTGTTTCCCTCATCCAATGTTCAAAAAACCGTCCCTCCACCAGTGTCCATTCTCCACCCCAATGAACCCAGTATCCCTCCCACCCTCCAATCCCATCCCCCCCAATACCCCACCCCGCCTCTATGGCAGGGTATTCCATTTTGTTCTCTTTCCTTTGGGGTGTTGTGGTTTGCAATTGGGGTATTGAGTGGCCATAGTGTTCAGTCTCTAGTCCACTTTCAGCATGCATCTCTCTTCTCGCACGGGATCCCCAACAACATTTTACTTGGTGCTCCCTTCTCTATCCGGGCTGCATTTCCCCTAGCATGTGAGGCCAGCTTACAAGCCATGGAGCCAACCTCCTTGTATTATATACTACTATTCTTGGGTGTTAGTCTCCTATTCTGTTATTTTATATTCCACAGATGAGTGAAATCTTTCAATGTCTGTCCCTCTCTTTCTGACTCATTTCACTTAGCATGATACTTTCCATGTTGATCCACTTATGTGCAAAGTTTATGACTTCATATTTTCTAACAGCTGCATAGTATTCCATTGTATAGATGTACCAAAGTTTCTTTAACCAGTCATCTGTTCTCGGGCACTAGGGTTTTTTCCCAGATTCTGGCTATTGTAAACAGTGCCGTGATGAACATATAAGTGCAGATGTCATTTTGACTGTACTTTTTTGCCTCTCCAGGATATATTCCCAGAAGTGGTATTGCTGGATCAAATGGAAGCTCAATTTCTAATTTTTTGAGAAGTGTCCATATTGTTTTCCAAAAGGGCTGAACCAGTCGGCATTCCCACCAGCAGTGTAGAAGGGTCCCTTTCTCCCCACATCCTCTCCAACAGCGGTTGCTTTTGTTCTTTTGGATGTGTGCCAACTAAGAAGCTTCTGCACCCGAAAGATACAGTGACCAAAATACAAAGACAATCTACAGAATGGGAAAGGATAATCAGCCAATACCCATCCGATAAGGGGTTGATATCAAGGGTATATAAAGCACTGGCTGAACTCTAGAAGAAGAAGACATCCAACCCCATCATAAAATGGGGTGAAGAAATGAACAGAAACTTTTCTAAGGAAGAAATACGAATGGCCAAAAGGCACATGAAAAATGCTCTGCATCACTAATCATCAGGGAGATGCAGATCAAAACAACCGTGAGATACCACCTCACACCAAAAATATGTACAGCTTTTAAAAGCTAAGAAATCTTTTAAAAGATGTATCAATTTCTTTGGGCTGATAAAAAAATTTCTACAAATTGCTAGTAAGTTCCGAACATAAATTTATCCTTTCACAGTTTGAATCTGGTTATCTGAAATCAACTTGTCAGCAAAGCTGTTTCTAAGGTAGAATTCTTTCTTGCTTCTCTCCTAGTTTCATGTGGGTACTGGCTTGGCATTCCTTTGGTCAGTGTATCATTCCATTTTTTGTACTGTGGTTCTGTGGTTGTCATTGAGAAATTTTTCTTTTTATAAAGAACTAGTTTTGGATTTCAGACCACAAAACTCAGTTAGACCACAATATTAATTTGATTACATCAGCAAAGACCCTATTTCCAAATGGTGTCACATTTACAACTACCTGGGTTAAGACTTTGACAGAATTCTGTGCTCTATATTTTATTCAGATTACTTGAGGTCTATTTTCCCCTTTTTATCAATTTTCTTTTCTTTTTTTAAAAATTTTATTGAATCACCATGAGATATAGTTACAAGCTTTCATGTTTGAGTTACAATCACACAATGATCAAACACCCATCCCTCCACCAGTGCACATTCCCCACCACCAATATCCCCAGTATATCCCCTTTTCCCACCCTCCTCCCTGCCTATATGGCAGACAATATTCCCCATACTCTCTCTCTACTTTGGGGTGTTATGGTTTGCAATACAGATACTGAGAGGTTATCATGTTTGGTCCATTATCTACTTTCAGCACAAATCTCCCATCCCGAGTGATTCCTCTAGCCATCATTTTCTCAGTGAATCCTTCTCTATCCCAGCTGCCTTCTCCCCTCTGCTTTTCTCAGTATTCCTGAAGGTAGGTATCTGCTCTTTCTCCAGTGTTCACAAAGTCAAACCAAAGAATCAGAGGAGTCATAGGGGAAATATATGAGTATTCAAAACTAATATATTTGAAAACTAATATATCTAATATATATGAAGTCTGAAGACAGACATCACACTAGTAATTGAATTCAATTAAATAAGACAATCCCCTATTTGGTGGGGCGGGGAGGAGTTCCCAAGTGTTGCTTAGAGGGTCTGGTGGTCCCTTTTGTGACTCTTGGCCAAACAGATCATGGTTAAATGCAAGACCTTGAGGATACTGTGCTGCTTGGGCTCTAAGGTGTCCCAAATTCCCCAGGCCACCCTGGCAGTGCATGTGGGGTTTGTTATAATTCACTGGAGAACTGAACAGGCAAATCTGGAAGATCTGATTTGACATCGACTTAGGGACAAAGGTAACTGGGTGGTGTGTGTACTTGGGGAGTCAGGGCTGGTAAAATTAGCAGTTCAAGCAGGCTGTTGACCATAAGCTTGGGCTAGTCTCACTAAGGCAGCTGCCAAGTTGCACCTGAGACCCACTAGCTTTGCACAGTCCGAGAATTAATATCTATAACTTGGATTTTCAAGGAATTGTGGTTCTCAGCTGGGGCAATGTTATACTTTTTGCAGAAAAAGAAATGAGAAATGAACCAAAACTTCCAGGCCGTATCTTTCTTTATAGGAAAGAATTTCAGTAGAAGATAAGTGGTATCCAAGAGAGCATTTTACGAAAGGATTATCCACATTCAAGGGAGAATTTGGGCTTCTCCAGAAAGAGTACAGAGCTCTAAAGCAAAAAGAGTATGCAAACAGGCTAGGGATGTGGACATCTCCAATGGAAGGCCCTGGGTTGTTTTGGGAGATTGATAATACAATGTTGTGCTCCCAGATGCTTCAATCAAAGGTTAGAGTTGATGGAGAATAGAGAAGGGCTTTAAACTCTGGTGGTCTTTTTTTTTTTTTTGTAATGGATCCCCGTGAGGTGCAGTTACAGGCTCACAAACTTTTGTGGTTACATTTCAGTCATACAATGCTTGAGTACCCATCCCTCCACCAGTGCCCATTCTCCACCACCAATGATCCCAGTGCATCTCTCCCCACCCCCCCGCACATCCCATCCCCCCACCCCCCGCCCTGCTTCTGTGGAAGGGTATACCCTTTTGCACTCTCTCTCATTTTGGGTGTTGTGGTTTACAATAGAGGTATTGAGTGGCCATCGTGTTCAGTCTAAAGTCTATTTTCAGGACGCATCTCCCATCTCCAGTGGGCCCTCTAAGCACCCTTTACTTGGTGGTGCCTTATCTATCTGAATTGCCTTTTCCCCCAGCGTGTGAAGCGCTGGTGGTCTTTTATGTCTCAGTCTTCTCAGGGCCTTTATGAATAATATTCAGAGGGAAGCTGACTTTCTGTAGCTCCTGGGAAGATGACTCCTTTTCAGATTATACCTTACCTCTCCAAACATTTCTTGGTTTCATGACTCTCCAAATTTATTACCTAGGGACCCCTTAATTCACTTTCTATTTTAAGGGGAACTGATAGGAACATGTGCTTGGGAAATTTGCTTCACAGAACTGGGACTTACGGCCATGGAGATGGCACTGGGCTGTTTGCTGATATCTCTGAAGAGCTCAATGAAGACAGTTCTGTGAATATGGAAAGAAATTGAAATCACAGTTGCATGTCACACCCAGAACTGTTTTTTAAGTGATATGACAAGAATTAAAACAAGCACTTAGAACTATGTTGTGTCTGCCTCTATCAGCCACCGAGCTACCTGTAGTTAGTATACTTCTTTTTGCCAGAACCAGATTGGGAGCTTATAGTAGAGGTGAAATCTAGCTCAATGAGTTAAAATGTGAGAATGTGGAAAGTGTCATTTTGCAAATGCAATTTTGAAGGAATGGCTGCTTATATTTTGAAAGGGCAGCTGCCACCAGTTGATAGATAAGGAGGAAAGAAGAGGAATTCATTAATCTAGAGAGAAAGGCACAGAGGAAATAAATAACTTTATTTATTATTAAGGGAGAAAAATTGATAACTTCTCTTTTCAGAGTGATATGGAATAAAATGAATGAAGTTGATGGATCATTCATCAGTATTGACTTTTGGCAGGGGTGGGGGGTTGGGGTGTGGCTGGAGAACACCTGGGACAGTGCTCAGGGCTACTTCAGTTTCTTGGCTTCAGGGGCTTCCGTAGATCTTAGGGGACCATGTGGTGCCAGAAATCTAACTAGGGTTGTCAACTGCAAGTTATGTGCCATAACTCTTGTAACATCTCTTTTCCCAAGCTAAATATTTTTATCCTCATGTAGTGAGGTTTTTGAAGTTAATTATTTGGATTAAAGTAAGGAAATCTAAGATAGAGAAGGGACCACGATGCCAACAATAGTCAGATGATCACGTTGGACAAGAACTGAGTGCTCGGCAATGGAAAACAAATTATCAAATGCTTTCTTTTCAGCAGATCGACTTTAGGGGGGAGAAACTCCAAATCAATAATAGTGAGTTTTTTTTTGAAATATTGAATGTAATCAAAGTAAAGTGAAAGTAAAGTGAAATTTACCAGTTACATATGCGGAGTGGGGGGCTGGGGAAGTGGGGGGAAGGGGGAGGTATACTGTGATTCTTGGTGGTAGAATATGTGCACTGGTGAAGGGATGGGTGTTCGAGCATTGTATAACTGAGACTTAAACCTGAAAGTTTTGTAACTTTCCACATGGTGATTCAATAAAAGAATAAATTAAATTTAAAAAATAAATAAAATAAAACACACACACACACACAAAGAACTGAGTGCTGGAAATAGGCAAAATAAAAAGCATGATAACCTTCCAGTACCTGTATCGCAAACCATAATGCCCTAAAGGAAAGAGAGAGAGAGAGAGAGAGAGAGAGAGAGAGAGAGAGAGAGAGAGAGAGAGAGAGAAAGAGAGAAAGAAAGAGAGAAAAAAAAGTGCCTGCATAGAGGTATGTAGGATGTAGGGGGAGGGCGGGAGGGAAACTGGAAACATTGGTGATGGGAAATGTACTCTGGTGAAGGGACGGTGATGGAATATTGTATGACTGAAACCCTATCATGAACAACTTTGTAACTGTGCATCTCAAGGTGATTCAATGAAAAAAAAAGTAGAAGCATAAACCAACCCTCTCCCTTTCTAATCAGGGAGAATCTAAACAGATGTAGGTGATATTTTTTTCTATGACTCATGCCATCTATTCACGCAATATCCCTTTAAATTCCACAAAAAGGAAACACTGTTGTTGAGTATCCACTCCTAAGTACTGAGGGGAATAGAACATGAGCATTAACACATATACAATTAATTGACATAGCTGTAAGTGGATTTGGACTTCAGAGAACAAACAGAGTGCCCTCTATTTCATAGTGTTTCTCAACCTCCTTTTATTGATTGCTATCCCTCTAAGTAAGGGACTTTTAAAAATTTTTAAACTTTCAGACTTTTTTTTTTTTTTTTTTTTGCTTTTTTTGGGTCACACCCGGCGATGCACAGGGGTCACTCCTGGCTCATGCACTCAGGAATCACCCCTGGCGGTGCTCAGGGGACCATATGGGATGCTGGGATTCGAACCCGGGTCGGCCGCATGCAAGGCAAACGCCCTACCCGCTGTGCTATCACTCCAGCCCCAACTTTCAGACTTTTAAAAATTGTTTTTCCTCCTGTGAAATTTTAATACCATAGATATATTGTGTGTCCGTTTCTAAACCGTGGACTTTGGAGAGTCATAAACCATTGCAATGCTTAAGAGTTTCTCTTCTCACATCTTTGAAGAGCTAATTTATCCCCTTTGAGGGAACATTGCCCCCTCCCATAAAGAATTCATGTCATAGTGGGGCCCCATGCAGATATCTGTCATCTATGTCCAGCTGCTTTAAGAATTGCCCTATAAGGGCTCTCTGGAAGATTGCTCTAGGTATGGGATGGAGGAATTAATTTTTTTGCAAAGGGCTTTTTGGATATTTATAGTGTCACACAATCATATGATTCAAACAGATAGGCTACCGGTAGCTATGAGAAACATACCTGTCTGTCCTGTTATATACCAGGGCCAGGCCACATGATTTGTGGGCTTTGTGCAGCCCATGGTCTGTGTGTTTCCCACCTCCGCTCTAAGTCAAAGGGAATGGAAGTTTTAACACCTCTCCCTGAATCCATCACCAAAGCCATTACCCAATGACTCACTGTTAGTGAGCTACAAAAAAAGAGTTTTCCATCTCCAGAGACAGAATATTTCCATAAATGTAAGATTATAGTCTGGCAGTTACTTTACTTTTAGACAAAATGAGCTTCCCTGTTGAGTTTCATTCTCCTTTGTTTTGGCAGAAAAATCAAGCTGTAACTTATTTGTAGATTATGCAAAGGGCAACGAGAATACTTTTGAGGATCCTTACGGTTAATGGCCTTCAGCATTTGAGGAAATGCATCCATTAGAGGGTAGCGAAAGTAAAAAAGCAGATTGGCATGTATCGAAACACAAAAATATATTCTACCCAGAAAAACTGTAGGCATCTAGAGGGGATCGAACGATGAGAGTACAAAACTAACAAGCTTTAAAATGGCAGTTCACCCTGATGCAAAATTGCTGATTATTTTTTATTATTTTTAAATAGTGTTTGCTTGCTGTATACTTACTCCTGGATAGATTACCATCACTATTCTGAAGTACTTCTACTTACCTACAACTTGGCTCTCTGATTCAGTCCTTGCCTCCACTAACTCTATCCCAATTCATTTTCCACTCTGCTCTAGTGATCTTTCTGAAATATTCATTCATTATTCCATTCAGTACATAAATATTCATCCATTCAGTACACAAACATCTAGGCAACATCTACAGTGAGCTTGGCACTCTAGTGGACACTAAATAGAAATAGATCAAGAAAGCCTATTTAACTTCTGCCATTAGATATTTAGCATCCTTGTTGGACAAGTACAAGCAATGGTTATAGATCAGAAGGCAAAGGTTGGGAAGGAGAGAGGTTCAAAATATGGATCTTTGAGAGAACAATTTTAGAAATTGTGATTATTATCTAAAAGCAATAGAAAGATTTGGAAGATTTCTGGCTAGAGATTTGCATTTTGTAAAGACTGTTTTGGCTGCAGAGTGGAGAAAAGTTCAGAGTGCAAATCTAATTCAATTTCTTTCTTTATTCGTTTGTCCTTAGTTTAGTATTCAAAAGTTCTTTGTGAACGATACCCACAAGCCCTCCATTAAAAAAATCAGTTATTGCACTTTCAAAGTTTACAAGTCTGGTTCCCATACAGAATTAAGTAGGGACAAGTTAAAAATAGAGATTACTAGACCCCACTCATGAAATTTTATTGTATTCATTTTTAGGATTTGACTTGAAAATGATTTCTAAGCAGTATGTTGTGTTGATGGTCTAGTCCAATGCCATTCAAATCAAGTTTATTACTGTAATAGATTTATTTTCTATCTCTGCCTTGTCCAATATGATAATAATCAGTCACATATAACTAGTAAGCATTTGTTTTGTTTTTTCATTGGAATAAGCTACCAAGAGTATCCCGCCCACACGGCAGAGCCTGACAGGCTACCATGGCATATTTGATATGCAAAAACAGTAACAACAAGTCTCACAATGGAGATGTTACTGGTGCCCGCTCGAGCAAATCAATGAACAACGGGATGACAATGCTACAGTGCTACAGATAATTTTATTAACTGACTTATTCTTGGCTCTGTATTCAGGAATCACAGAGCCCTTTGTATTCCTAACCTTCTGAACTAACTTTCTAGTCCTAGCCAGTAAGCATTTTAAGTATAACAAGTATAATTGAGAAACTATTGTTTTATTGTAATTAATTCAGATAAACTTAGTTTAAGTAGCATCTTGTGCTATTGGACACTGCACTGAATACTTAAGGTCCAGACTCCAGTCTAAGTACTTTCCAGCTGAGAGTCACACTCCTTTGAACAGTGCCCCAGGCTCTTGGCACAGGCTTCCTGCTCTCATCAGCTCTTTTCTGTGTCTATGTGTTCAGCAATTGAGTTATTAAGTCTCTCTTACAAGAACCTCTTTTAACCTCTCCATTCTGCACTAGATAGCCTATTTCAATATCATTAACTTATATGGTTTTTTTTCTACCCCAACATGTTAGGGCTTTTTGGACATTACATTTTCTATACATGTTTGTTGTATAAGTAAATACATAAAATATTAAAGGCAGAACAATACTTAATTGATATAAGTAGAATGTTGGTAATTGGAAGATAAAGATTCTTCTATTTTTAACTGCAATATGCTAAATAACCTTTTATAGCCAAAGTCCAGAGAATTATATTTTGATTACAAATATGACCTTGACATGCTTTCAATCTCCTTGTGAATGTGTTTGCATTACAACAGTTGAGTAGCAGCACAATTAGGGTTTAGACAAATTTTGGAGCTCGAACCATTGAGATTGTGCAGGGGTTTTAGTGCCTGCCTTACAGCTGGCTGACCCTGATTGGATCCCCAGAATCACATGGTCTTCTAAGCTTAGCCAGGTGCAACCCTGGAGGCCACACTGCTTTGAAGGCCTGAGTAATCCCTGGCACACTGTGGCCTCATCAGCACTGCATCCTTGGGCCTTCATATTAAACCACCAACTTGGCTGGTCAGAAATCCCTGGGAAGGAACCTTTGGCCTCCTGAGCACTGCTTAGGAGATGTGGGTGAAAAGTTTTCCCCAACGGTGGCAGGACACATTAAGCAGTGGGCCCAGGCAGATGTGGGGCGAAGGATAATGGGTGCACAGAGAAAACACCCTCTGGAAGCAGCTACTGGCTGTTCACTGTATTGCCAAATGCACACATATTTTATAGAGGGTCTCAGCTTTACAGGAAGGCCCAATCACATAAAGTTTGGCATTATTGGCCTATCGCCTTTCCAACTCTGCTTTGCCCAGGTCCAATCCCAATTAAGGCCAGATGCTGTGATTAGGATGACTTGCTAAGCATATGTGACAGTTTCTGTGTTTTGGCCTCATGTGACTAGGGGGTCAAGTGAGGCTCAAGGTCGGACACTTGGTGCTGACACCCTATTTTTGCCAATTTTGCCCAGTTACTCCCTCTTGCAAGGCTTTGTTTCTGGGTCACTTTGCAAGGTCGGGTCTTATCTGCTCCAGTGCCCATTGCCGTGCTCCAGATGGAGACCCCTGTATCAAAAACAAACAAACAAACAAACAAAACACAGAAATATTTTGGAGCCCAGCTGCCTAGATTGAAATACAGACTCTGTCATTTATTATTTTTGAGTTCTCAGAGAACAGTTTAATTTACAATTTATTTAAGATTTCTTTTAGAGTTTCATCATCTTCAAAATGGGTAAACCTATCTACCTCTCAGTGCAATTGATAGAAAAAATAGTGCCGAGGCGAAATTTCAATGTTCACCATTCAAATTAGGATAGTGAATGAAGTAGATATGGGTTCTGATACATCTAGCCTCTTTCATGAGAAACTAAAGTTTAAAGCACTATCATAACTTTAGTACATCACAGTGATTCTCTAATAAAAATTTTTTTTAAAAAAGCACTATCATAGCTTTATAATCTGTATGTGACTTTTCCACTGTAAATTTTAAGAGTCATAGTTTGTCCTTTACACAACACCTTCCCTTTCCTTGTAAAACTGCTGGCAATGGCTGCAAGCTTATTTAGTACTAGGCAGAACAAGATGCAAAAATCACATCTGTTATAAAAATCAGTTTTGTAAAAACTTGAATATATTCTTCAATTATTACTCCAGTATTATATCATACATTATTTATGCTAAGGCTCAGTTCCTTTTAGTATGGAAAATTGAGAAAGAACTAAACAGCCCAAATTATAGTGCTTACAAAGGATAACTTTATGAGCCAGAAAAAAATACCCCTAAATTCTTGCCAATGGCAGTAAAGAATGCTTCCTTCACAAGGTTAGCCTTGGGAGTTCACTGGCCAGGTGATGTTGCAGTACCAAGGAACAGATGATTTCATGGTTTGTCCCAATTTTCCCAAACTAAGGGGCTTCTGATGTACAGGGTACACCCAGAGGAAATTCAAGATTTCCAGTATTGAATAAAATTTACCTGTTGAAAGTTACTACAGTATGAATATATCTTCTGAAAATAGAAATTCACGGTATTTTTAAAGGGAATATACATACCAAAGAATTCCAGAAGGAAAAAAGTTCTCTTTGAAAAAAGTCTTGGGACTTCTCTTGAACTTGTTTAATGAAGCATCTATTTTCTGTCTTATAAACATTAAACCAGGGATCAATCTCTGTATCATTCTAGATGATACAGTGGGATCATTTGGAAAGATCCAAAGGAAAGATCCTTTGTAAAGATCCAAAAGAAAGTTGTCTTTGCACTTAAAGATAAAAGGAGTAAAATCACAACAAGTACTTGGAAATAACCTACCTCAGTCGGAGGAAATTTTGTAGATAACTTTTAGCAGTGAGAAGTTAGACATTGCATTCCTGATATTTTGTAAGAAGTAGTAAGAGTCAGACGATGGGGACCCGGGGGGACAATGATAGTACAGCATGTAGGGCTCCTGCCTTGCACGTCGGATCTGGGCTTGGTCCCTGGCACCACATATGGTTCCATGAGCCTTGCCAGGAGTGATCCCTGAGCACAGAGCCAACGGTAAGCCCTGAACACTGCTGAGTGTGGGCCTCAAACAAACAAAAACAACAAAGAGTCAGCAAGATGGGTACCATGCCATATAAACTGAAATGTAAGTCAAGAGTCCGTATTTCAAAATTGTGTGGGAAAAAATTAAAAATTCCAGAACCAAAGGGGCTGAGGTAGTGATCCGACATAGGTAAATAATACAGTAGTATTTCTAAGAGTGGACAGAATCAATCATTTGGGAACCTCACTGTACTTTTGTGTTTTTTGAACATTACCTCTCTTTGGTTTCTGTAGTATTGCCCATTTCTGTAAATTACTTTGGCCACAGCACTTTATCCTCTTTTGATTTCCCACACCCCCCTCAGCAAACATGACATGTCGGTGTGTTTATCATTGGTATTTAATTCAAACAAAATAGATTCACTTGTACTGGAAGAAACTGAGGCACCACCTGGATGCAGGAACTAAGGAACCGCTCAGAGATGGATGGACCCCTCAGAAAAGAAGCAGTACCGGATGAAAAAGAACAAACATAGGATGATCTCACTTATATGTGGTTACAGTATAACTGGATTCAGAAATGTAATCACCTCCCTGGAACAAACCTGTAGAGACTCTGAGACAATATAGAGAGGAATGGGATCCTGCTGAGCCCTGCTTTACAGAGGGTTGAGGTGTGTAAGAAGCCCTCAGAATATTCTCAGATTTAAGGAATTGGGTTACCAGGCATAAGTAACCCTACTAGTTTTTTTATTATTAGTGAATCACCATGAGTTACAGTTACAAACTTATGAGCTTTCATGATTGCATTTTGTTTCCATTCCTCCACCAGTGCCCAAAAATCCATGGCCTTCCTATATGCAACTTATGAGACAAAGGAAAGTGATATTAAAAAAAATCCCATTCACAATCGTGCCCCAGAAAATCAAGTGCCTTGGAATCAGCCTAACTAAAGAGGTCAAGGATCTCTACAAAGAAAACTACGAAACACTATCAATGAAATAAAAAAGAACACGAGGAAATGGAAACATATTCCCTGCTCATGGATAGGAAGAATGAACATTGTCAAAATGGCAATACTCCCCAAAGCACTGTACAGATTCAATGCAATCCCTATAAGGATACCCATGAAAAACTTCAAAAAAATGGAACAAACACCCCTGAAATTCATATGGAACAATAAACAATAAACAATAAAATAGCTAAAGCAATTCTTGGGAAAAGGACAATGGGAGGCATCACCCTCCCCAACCTCAAACTCTACTATAAAGCGGTAACAATTAAAACAGCATGGTACTTGTCCAAAGGCAGATCTGCAGACCATTGGAACAGGGTGGAATATCCCTACACACAACCCCAATTGTACAAACTTATAATCTTTGATAAGGGAGCAATAAATGTGAAGTGGAGCAAAGAAAGCCTCTTCAACAAATGGTGCTGGTATAACTGGACAACCACTTGCAAAAAATGGGTTTAGATCTCGACCTATCACCATGCACAAAATTCAGATCAAAATGGATTAAAGACCTCAACATCAGACCAGAATCCATAAGGTACATTGAAGACAAGGTTGGCAAAACTCTCCACGACATTGAAGCTAACGGTATATTCAAAGATGACATGCCACTGACCAACCAAATGAAAACAGAGATAAACAAATGGGACTATATTAAACTAAGAAACTTCTGCACCACAAAAGATACAGTTACCAAAATACAAAGACAATCTATGGGCCCTACTAGTTTTTATCCAGGAGAAGAATTACTTAGTAGAACCATTACTAAATTCTTGGCTCTGAATAATAAGAATAAATCATATGATTTTTACACTGGCACTGTATTTTGGAATGAATTATTATACTGTAACAAATGACCATAACATTCAATGCTTTCTTTTTTGCTGACTGCTAAGAGATACAAGAAAAGGAACAAATTTTCCCAACCCTGCTATGTTCTAGGGAGAACTTGGCAGTAGTCAAGATTTGGAGCTGGGGTGCGAAAATGTGTGCTTCAAGTCCCGAGTCTAGCTAAGAACTTATTTCTTTTAACAACAATTGCCTTTTCAATATGGTTTTTAATATCAGCCCCTAAAAATTAATGAAACATATACATTTCTAAGAATGATTTTATTTTAAGTAAGTATTTGAAACATGATTTATTTGGAAATTTGAAAGTGACTGGATAGAGGAGGGCTCCACTCTTTTTGTTTGCTTGAGGTCATACCCTATGGTGTTCAGGGCTTACTCCTGGCTCTGCACTCAAAGATCACTCCTGGCTGAGCTTGAGGGGCCATATGGGGTGTTGCGCATTGAACTGGATTAGCTATGTACAAGATAATTGCTGTACCCACTGTACTTATGTTCTGGCTCTCCACTCTTGAGCAGTAGCAAAACATCATACTTAAAATAAGATCTGCAAAAATGAGATTGACAGCTAAAGAGGCTGTGGGAAGGATAATGGGGGAAGCTATAGATTATCTGCTTCTGTAACTTGATCCATCCAATACTTAGGTAGATTGAGAGCAGTCCATTCATTTAGGTGAAGCAATCCTTAGGTGGACTGAGTATAATGGTAAAGGAATCTATATAATTTGGTCTTTTGCTTGGGTCTCCTAGGATTCTGGGATACTCATGGTTTAGCTCCTTGTGGCTTATTTTGGGGTACCTAGTAGACCAAGACAAACAGATCATTTAGAACTAAACCCTCAACTACCCCAAAATCAAATATGTAGCATCTGTTGCTACTCATCTCTTATTGTATCAGATTGGCACCCAATTCAAAGACAGAGAAAATTGGTTCTCACCTTTCCTTGGGAGGGATGTCAAAAAATGTTCCAGCCATTCCTGATCCATCTGTGTTTATCCAGGAAAAGCTGCACCTTCATCGTGTCCACAACTCTGGGATCTAGCTTGGGGCTTCTGTAGTTCCACCATTTGTGAGACTTGTTGTTACTGTGGGCTGGGGCGATAACACAGCAGGTAGGGTGTTTGCCTTGCATGCAGCCCAACCCAGGTTCGATTCCTCCGCCCCTCTTGGAGAGCCCAGCAAGCTACTGAGAGTATCCCGCCTGCACGGCAGAGCCTGGCAAGCTCCCCGTGGTTTATTTGATATGCCAAAAACAGTAACAACAAGAGAGCAATGATAAAGTGGTGAAAATTTAACATGGGAGATTGGAAAATTGGTCAGTGGCCTGAGTTCAGAACAAATGGGCAAAGAGCAAAGAGGTCTAGATTCTGGCCAACTGGATATTTAGAGATTTGTTGAGAATGAAAAATCAACAACAGACATTTGAGGACTAAGAGAAACATCGCAGTGAACTATTACTGATATCAGCACTCTTACTTTATATAGAAGGTTTTGTTTTTATATGAATTACACTTGTTTGCTTGTGTACTATACTCCACAGATAATTGAGTTCATTTGAACTGCTAGCACTCTCAAGAAGGAGGTCCTGATACAAAATAGAATATGATTGAAGAGGAATGTACTTTCTGACAGTAGCTGTAGTGATTAGAAATTATTTTAAACTAACTGAAATAACAAAGGCAAATAAATTTGAAACATCTTTTTAAAATAAGGATATGAATATTTGAAATTTCAATGTATAGCCTGAATGTCACTGTCACTGTAACTGTCACCTCATTGCTCATCGACTTGCTCAAGTGGACACCAGTAATGTCTCCATTGTGAGGCTTGTTGTTACTGTTTTTGGCATATTGAATATGCCACGAGTAGTTTGCCAGGCTCTGCCATGCGGGCAGGATACTCTAGGTAGCTTGCCGGGCTCTCTGAGAGGGATGGAGGAATTGAACTTGGGTCAGCTGCGTGCAAGGTAAATGCCCTACCCGAGGTGCTATCACTCCAGCCCATAGCCTAAATGATCTTATTTAAATTATTTAATTGAAAAATGAGATGAACATATTTAAATAAATTATTAACTAAACATTTGCAAAGATGGCTGAAGAATAATAACAGGATCCAGGGACTATAAAGGGTAGAACACATGTCTTGCACAAGTGAGACTCTGGGTTCCATCTCTGGCACTATGTTATTCCTGCACACCACCAGGTATGATTTTATTGGCCCCAATCGAGTCTAAGTAGCACTGCACTGCAGGACCTGAGCACTGAGTTGTCAAACCCACACAGCTTGGCCAAGCTTGCCCTCACAGCTTAGGGACTCCCCGACACCCCTGAACACAGCTCAGGTGCTTTTCTCCCAAATGAATAAATAAATAAACGTGGTGTATATTTAATTGATTAGAAAACTTCTATTCTGTTGACTAATCTATATATTTCTTTCATTATTAAATTGTCAGAGTATCCTTGAGATTTTCTCAACTAAAGCCTAAGCACCTCTATAGGCCTTCATTAACAAGATGATTGATTTTGGAAATCACCTACCAAATCTGTGAATAGCAATATTTGTACATATTAAGCCAAACATTCAATTTGCACAGAGAAGACAAACTTTGCTATCAGCTCCATTGTAAAACTGGAGTGCCTTCCCTGTCTTACAGTTTAATTGTGATTCTTGGTTGGGCAACCGGAAGTTTGAGAACTTACCCGAGAGAAATGTTCTTTGTGGGAGCATTTTTGTTTCCACAGAAGGCGAGTGCACTATAGTTAGATGTTTTTCACCAAACCTAGCTTAGGATTTATTCAATGCTCCTGTACTTAAGGCAGAAGCTTGGATTTCAGACACGTCGTGACAGTGAGTCTGTTCCTCCAGGTTCCTGCGTGTGTCTGCGCTCAGTGTTCCCAAACCAGGGACACGACACTCAGACAGCAAGAGTGACGCAGATTTTACCAAAGAACCAATTTTCACTTGGAAAGCTCTGTCTAAATTGGCTGAAATGGGAAAACTGTCACACAGTGAAAGAATACCAGGAGTATGTTTAAAATGGACGCAGAAGCTCCAACTTCAGCCACATCTAGAATTCAGTTTATTAGGATGCAGATTGGACTAGAGGAGAATCATTGTAAACAGCAATTCTCAATGGGCGAGAAACTCACAAATCATGCACCCCAAAGAGATGAATTGAGAGGTAATTTAAAGTACCTGCGACTGTGCTGGGTAGTATGGGCATCTCAAAAATAGACTCAGGGAAGTAGATGATGAAAGTCAGTCAGGATGCAAAGGGCTTGAGCAGCATTTATGAAGGCAGCCCGGTGTCAGGATAACAACGTGGCGCTGTGTGATCACCCCTGCTTGGGCGGGGTGAGCTTAGTCAAGTGAAAAATATCATTATATGCAACTACATTAAAAGTTTTGCATGTGTCTGGGGAGTGGAATATGAGCAAATATTAATATGCAAATTGTATATCAATTCTCTGGATGGGACCTGTCACACAAGTAAATTTTGGGGAAGAATTTTAAAAATATTGGCTATGTCTGATCACTGGAGTATATATCCAACTTTGGGGTCTCACTGTACAAACCTGAGATAGCAGAGGTTTTCACAAACCAGTAACTCTAAAAGTAAAGTAAAGAAATCACTGTATCACTGTCATCCAGTTTCTCATCGATTTGCTCGAGCATGCACCAGTAAGATTTGTTGTTACTGTTTTTGGCATATCGAATACACCATGGGGAGCTCTGCCATGCGGGGGGGGGGCACTCTCGGTAGCTTGCCAGGCTCTCGAGAGGGGCAGAGGAATCGAACCCGAGTCGGCCTCGTGCAAGGCAAATGTCCTACCCACTGTGCTATCGCTCCAGCCCTAAAGTAAAGAAAGTCAATAAGAATGTTCAGAAATACTCGTAAAGCATTTAACAAAAGGTCTGAGCTATGATTAATGTGACAAATGTTTAATAAATGTAAATTTCCACCCTGATCTTATTCCCAGCATTGCTGAGATGTGGAAGAATGAATCAACACTACAGAGTGAGATATTTTATGTATGAAATGCTTTAAGAATTATGTTCTATCTAACTTAGTGTCACATATTTAAACACAGCAAGTCCCAACAGAGATTCTAATCTTTGCTAGTCTTTCAGTCTCAGTGAAGATGGTACAAATACACATTTTACAGCAACTGTTTAAAATGTTCCATCTGCTTCTATTCCTTCTGCTCCTAAACTTGAAGTATCTTATTCTTCACCCTGAGAACTTTGCCATCTATGCTATCTAGCTTCTCTCAGCTCAGTTTTTTTTAATTATTTAAAAATTTTGTTTTATTGAATCACCATGAGATAGCCCATTACAAAGCTGTTCATGATTGGATTTCAGCCATACAGTAGTGTTCCAACACCTGTCCTCTACCAGTGTACATTTCCCAGCATCAATGTTCCCAGTTTCCGTGCCAACCCACCAACTGCCCACCCCAGGCCCTCTCTCTCTCTCCCTGTCTGTCTCTCTGTCTCTCTGTCTCTGTCTCTGTTTCTCTGTCTCTCTCTTTCTTACTCTCTCCTTTGGGGCATTGTGGTTTGCTTTGCAGATAGTGAAAGGTTTGTTATGTATATCCCTATGTCTACTTTCAATACTCAAATTTTTATCCAACGTAATCTTTTCCAGCTATTACACTGGACCCTTCTCTTTGAGCTCAGTTTTTAAAATTTTTTTAAAAAATTTATTTTCATAAGTTTGTTCACATTGATTACATTCAATATTTCAAAACCAATCCCACCACCATTACACCTTACCTCCACCATTATTTTGAATTTTCCCACCACCATTCAAGCCTGCCTGCCAGGGGCAGATGCTAGATAATTTATTTTCTATTGCTTATTATGACGATCATGAGAGGGCATGCAAAAGTGGCCATGCACTTCTGGAATTCTAGAATAGTAAATAGTCTGGGGGCCAGAGACATCTCTGTAGGAAGCTAATCCATTTTGAGATTCATTTGGGAGTTGCTGGATCAAGGTTGTGGATGCACTGAGATGGTGCCCGGAGGCAGTTCATGGGCGTGACAGCCAGGACCCCAAATGGGCAGGGAGACAGGAAGTGAAGGCCCATCTCCGCTGCTGCTATGTGGCCTGGAGTCTTAGTCCCTGAAGCCGCATACCTAGGTTTTTCTTCTGGAAGCTCATGGCCACCGGGGTTTCATCTGGAGTAGATGGAGAGGGTACACTCGCTCCATCTGAGGTACCCAGGTGGAATTGGCTTGGTACAGGGTCCGGACAGATCTCCTGTGAGCTGCTGTCTTCTGGGATTCACTGCTGTGTCTCTGGATCAAGGCCATTGATGTGCTGAGATCAGCTCAGTTTTAAGACTTACCTCCTTCATTCAACCCATCTGTGGCCACATGAGCTGTTTCTAATATTTTGAGTTTTCTAAATATGATCAAGTCTCTAGATTTTCTCTCTGCATGACTTTCCCAAGAAAATACACATGGGGAAATTTCATCCTCTCCTTGGCAAAGAGAAGGAAAACTAAATAACCATTGAAAAGGGAATAATCAGGAAAATAACCCTCTTGTTAGAGGATTTTATTCAATCATGTGTAATTTAACAAAATAATATTTTGTATTCTCAAGAATCTCATGTCATGAAAATAAATAGAGTTCTTATTTTCAACCCTTTAGCCTAAATTACCTGTTGCTATGTGACAGATGGCATGTGCTATGGGGGAAAAATAAGAGCAAGAAGAAAACTCACCTAAGAAAAAACACCAATAAACAACAGATCTGTTGTTATGTTTCTTTCTGCCCTTAACATACCATTGCTCTTGCTATGTCTAATCAACTCCTACTGATTTTTTTTTAAAAATATTTTTTTAATTGAATCACTGTGAGATACATAGTTACAAAGCTGTTCACAATCAGGTTTCAGTTATACAATGATCCAACACCCATCCCTCAACCGGTGTCCGTTACCCACCATGAATGACCCTAGTTTCCCCGCCCCCCCACCTACCCCCTAGCCTGCCTTTAGCTCTAGGGCAGGCACTTTCTCTCTCTCTGTTTCTGTCTCTCTCTGTCTTTGTCTCTGTTTCTCTGTCTCTGTCTCTGTCTCTGTCTCTGTCTCTCTCTCTCTCTCTCTCTGTGTTTCTTTCTCCTTCTGGGCACTATGGTCTGCAACATAGACTCTGAGAGGTTGTCATGTTTGTTCCATGACCTACTTTCAGCTGCATTTCCTACCCAGAGTGATCATTTCCAATTATCTTTGTCCTACAGATTTTTTTCAAAGCCAGCTTTCATAGTGTAAATCTGCTGTGAATTCTGTTTTTGGCTTCTTTCTAGTATTTATTTTCCCCTATTCTCCCCCTTGTTGTTCTTGTTATTCTGATGTCTAGGGCCACTCCGTTGACTGTGGTGCTCCCTGAAGGTCACATACTTGTGGGGCGAGAGATATCAATGGCGGTGCTGCCTGGATGGCGCTAGATGCTGTGCAGATCAAACTCAGGCTAATGCCTGCAAGGAAGGATGATACCTCAGAACCACATCTTGCATCCTCTGTCAAATCTTTTATGTCTTCCCCAGTAACAATCACCTTAGTATTGCTACCTCACATTATTGCATGGTATTTATGTATGAGTATTCTGTGAATTATTGATATGATTCTGTGAATTAACTCCCCTCAACTCTATTGACTTTTCGTGGCTGAGGACCTTTATCCTTAGAATCCAATATGTTATTCTGTTGTCTAGGGCCACTCCCTTGACTCGGGTGCTCTCTGGAGGTCACATACTTGTGGGGCAAGAGATCTCAATGGCGGTGCCCTGACAGAGAGTCTCCACAGAGTCTCCTGTCCTCGCGCCTGGCTGTCTTCACCTGGGTCCTCAGAGGGGGGCGAGTTGAGTTTCCCTCCCTGCCCCAAGCAGAACTTCGGCAGCTGAAGACCGCTGGAACCCAGCCACAGCCATGCTCAAGGCCACTCTCCACATGCTCCAACGAGCTTCATGCATGAAGGAACCGGCAGAGGAACCCAGGTATGTGAGACCCGGGGCTGAGATCTCCAAGCCTGCTTGGATCAGGACTGGGCCTCTTCCTCCCAGATCCCCCATTTTCCAGTAGCTAGGTGGTCACACCCACAAACGGCCCCCGACGCTGTGTAATCCCAACAACGGCTAAGATCCAGAGACTATAAAACAAAGCTCACGGAATGTGAATGCGGCTGCGAGACCTCTTATTTTCTAGTTCTCTCTCTTGGAGAACCCGGCAAGCTACCGGGAGTATCCTGCTCACATGGCAGAACCTGGCAAGCTCCCTGTGGCATATTCTATATGCCAAAAACAGTAACAATGATGGGTCTCATTACCCTGACCCTGAAAGAGCCTCCAATGAGGCACTGCTTGGAAGAACGAATAGAGAGGCTGCTAAAATCTCAGGGCTAGGATGAATGGAGATGTTACTGGTGCCCGCTAGAGCAATTTGATAAACAATGGGATAACAGTGATACAGTAATACAGTGATACATTTGCCCTCTGCACTTTCATCCATTTATTAAGAAGGTAGATGGATCAGCTTATTCCAATAAAAGTTATTGCTTAAGTCACTAAGTAAAGGCTTGGTCCTCACTGATTTTGATATGTGGAACTTTGGCGGCATAGTGTGACAGAAGAATTATCCCTGGTGTGGCTATTTAACTCTATGGTTCAAATGGCCAGACCTTCATTGTTTTAGGAAGGGATATCCAGTATCTATAGCTTTAAATGAATGGCTTCTACCCAGGAGAAAAGATGAGCTCAGAGGTGATGAGGAGCTGATCAAGAATGTGGATTCAGGGACTGGAGGTGTGGGTCAGAAGGTAGAACTCTTGCCTTGCACTCAGCTGACCTAGTGGGGTTTGTTCCCCAGCACCAAATATTGTCCCCTGAGCACCACCTGGAGTGATCTCTAAGCAGACAATGAGGAGTAAGTCCTGAGCATAGCCAGGTGTGACCCCCAAAATTAAAAAAGGAAAAACAAACCGTGGATTCAATAAGAGACAATGACAATAAATGTGAAGTGTGGTTATTGGAAAAGCCAACAGTTTCTGGGTCCTTTACTCTTAACCTACATCAGTCATGGTGGACACATAACTATAGGGCAGGTCCACCGGACAACTGCAGGACTTAACCACCACCTGTTGAGTGGTGGCAGAATGTGGCTTCCTAATGTGGCTAACAGGTTTCTCAGAAGAAGAGGAGCAAAATGTTCCTTGAACCATTAAGCCCCAGCTAAATGTGAATGTGCAGTTGAGGCAAGATACTCCTTCCCTCCTTTCTTCTTGCAACTTAAGTTCTGTGTAATGAGACCGCCAGCTTCTCCTGCATCATTCTTTTCTTTACTCTAGAGGTGTCCTCCCTACGGCATTTTCCTTTCAATAAAGCATTACTAACTTACAGGAGGATGGAGTCCGGCCTGGCTCCTGGCAGCGGAGCCTAACCACAACTCATTTCAGAAGGCTTTCCAAGGTTCTGTTTTGCCCCAGGGAAGATCTGTTGTGATGAAAATAGGCTGAGCTATTTGCCCTGGAAGGCCCTGGAGAGCTGTACTGAAGAGGAGGGACAGGACCAAGAAGCTCTCTTTTGGCAAACCTGACAGAAGGGAAAGGCAACCGACTCAAGGACACATGGGGATTTAGGAAACTGTGAGAAATGCACAATATTCTGCTTACTGCTGATAAAAATACTGATTTTTTTGTAGTGTTCATAGCATGGATAGGACAATGTCTTACTGGAAAAGACATAAATTTTCTGCAAACTTAAGAAATACTTCACTCGTCTACCACACCCTTTGTTCACTTACAGCCACACCCTTATTCAGTTAGATGAGGCTGCAAATTGGCATGCAGGACTGAGGGGTCCAAAGTACCAACCTCAGAGACACTCTGACTATAACTAACCAGTGACTCTAAAGTGTGTTCTCTCACCTAAAATTATAATAATAGGTCGTTAAGTTTGATGTTCTCCAGGTGGCAGGGGAAAAATTGCAGTTGCAGTAGCATAGCAACTGCAGATGCTACAGTTATCATCATCATCATCATCATCATCATCATCATCATCATCATCATCATCATCATCATCATTTCTGTTCCTAGCAAGAGAATCAAAAGCTAGAAGAACTTGAACAGTAAAATTTAGTGAAAGCTAAAATTGTTGGAAGAAAATTAAACACATTATAGTTTTTCTCCCATTTCATCCTCCTCCAGAAGCAGAGGGGCAGAAATTTCTGGTCAGACCTTTTAATTAATAATGGTTACACTACAGTTCATTAAATGATTTCCCTTTCTTTCTCTTGAACTAGAAAGTAGGATGAAATGGTTTTGGACATACCACCCCTTTAAAGAACCAGACCTTTATTGTCTACTACAAACCTTTGGAATCCACAGCTTTGTAAAAGAGATTAGTTTTTTTTAAAACATTATTAAATGAAAGTTTCCTGCCCGCATAGGAGAGCCTCACACACTCCCCATGTCATATTCATATGCCAAAACCAGTAATAATCTTTGGTCTCATTCCCCTGACTCTGAAAGAGCCTCCAATGCTCCACCATTGGAAAGGACAAATAAAGAGAGGCTTCTAAAATCCCAGGGCTAGGACGAACGGAGACATTACTGAGACTGCTCAAGAAATTCAACGATCAACGGGATGATGATGATGATGATGATGATGATGATGATGATGATGATGAAACATTATTATCAGCCTTTACAGAGACTTCTAGCTTTGCTTTAAGTCATATGGGTTTTCTCTCCATAACACACACACACACACACACACACACACACACATACACACACACACGTGTGTGTGTGTGCACGGAAGAAAAGCAGACTTTAGAAGGTTAAAGGTATTACCATTAGAGGGAGATATATGAAATTTTTGCT
Organism: Sorex araneus; assembly: GCF_027595985.1. Taxonomy (NCBI): domain Eukaryota; kingdom Metazoa; phylum Chordata; class Mammalia; order Eulipotyphla; family Soricidae; genus Sorex; species Sorex araneus. The sequence goes on along the minus strand of NC_073302.1, from coordinate 127,974,920 downwards.
TAACTTTCTTTTTTTTATTTTATTGAATCACTGTGAGATAGTTGCACGCTTTCATGTTTGGGTTACAATGATCAAACACCCATTCCTCCACCAGTGCACATTCCCCACCCTAAAGTAGAGAGAGAGTATGGGGAATATAGGCTTAACTTTTATATATCCCCTAGGATCTTTCATTAGCTCGTGATACGGATGATGTGTATGATTGAAATTGGATAGGAGTTGTGCTGATGTTGAAGGTCCAGGTCTGGAGTAGAATGGGAGCACCATGTGGAGGAAGTTATTCTGTTCTGAGAGGTTCAGAATTTAAAAAAATCTTTGATAAAATAGTTTGTAAGAAGAAAGTTAAGTGATGAGAAAAAGTTAATGCTGCAAGTGGGGTAATGTTTGAAGTGCACGTGGGGAGAATTCAAAGGGCTCGAAGAATAGGTGCCTGGGTTCAACCCCAACAGGAGTCCTCAGGGAGTGATACCTAAGTACAGAGCTGAGAGTCGTTCTAAGCATCACCAGGTATAGTACAAACAACAATACCGCCCCACCCCACCCCCACTATTTAAAATGTATGAAATATCTAGAGAGAGAAATTGAAAGAAATACAATCTGGATAGAATGTGTAGAATCAGGAAAAGCAGAGTGAGCGAGCAGGTTGGAGGGGTAAAAAGACCTTGAAGGACTCAGAATGCTTTTGAAAGATTTTGATCTTTGTCTGTAGAAATCGAAAATGACTAACGAGAAATGATAACTAGATTTACAGGTTGAAAGCACCAACCCACCTTAGTACCCGATGCAGTCCTTAGTCGCTAGTTGAAGAACAGCATTGACACAATGCCAGGGAAACCATCTTCTAACCAAAATGGGTTATAATATAGGATTATAGTGAAGAGAACAGAGAACTACCAATTAGTATCTTAACCAACTATTAGAATTTAGCGTTTTGGGCAGGAGAGATAGTTCAAAGGGCTATAGCACCTGCTTTACATGCAGGAGAACCAGGTTTAATCCCACAGTACCACATGTTCCCTGAGAACTGCCAAGAATGATTCATGTCAGAAGTGACCCAAAACCTCCTTCTTCATGAAAATTTAGCATCTCTAAATAATAAGGATATAAAACAAAACCCATTCAAGATGTGGAATATATTTTTGACCTTAACAAAAAGTAAATGTTTTTAAAAATGGAGGTATAATAACTTGGCACACCAAAAACATTAACATTATTATAAATATGTATCAATCTCAATGTTAATATTAATATCAATAAAAATTTAAGAACACATTTTTTTTCAAATAATGGCATAATTCCAAAGTAAGGCAGTGACGACATATAACAATGGAGTGTAATCAGTTAACACACATAAGATCCTGATTGAGGATAGTGAGAGTGACACATACATTGCTGTTATATCTCAGGGATTATATATTGCAGGTTGATATGTAATTATTGTTTTCTTAGATATGGTATAGTGGGTGTGTAAGACATTTTCCATATTCTTAAATATGTGTATGGAAGTCTTAGATATGATATGTCGTGTTATAAAAAATTTTCAATAGCATAAGCAGTAATATGAACAATTTTATGTTCTTAGAGGTACATACTGAAAGAATAAAATAAAATATTATAATGTTTGACTGATTGTGGAATATAAGTGGAGAGAATAGGAGTGTTCATTATACAATTTCTTTGAATATTTACTAAGAGAAAAATAGACTTCTTTCCACTCTAAAAAAACTTTCTGTTTTCTCTCCCCACACATCTCTCTAAATTTCTATCAATAGAAACTATTTTGCTTTTTAAAAAACAGAGAAAAATACAGGCAAGAGAGAGAAAAGTAACAAAAGTGAATGTGGTATAGTCAGGAAGTCATCGCAGTAATTCAGGTAAGACCTGGAGCATAAGTAAGGAGCTTATTTGTCAAATTAGATTACTATGAGGTAATAGATTAAATTAAACAGAATGACTTCCCAGAGATGATTATTTCAAATAGTCCCTGACACCAAGTAGACAATTGTAACGCATGAAAGAATGAATGCATCAGAGGGCATTTAAAAAAGGAAGGACTAAGGATACTTTAATTTTACAACAGGGTTCATAATCTGACCACTAATTAAAATAAAAATAAAAGAATAAATAAAGTTTGGAAAGAAAATTTTATGAGCATGTTGAATTTAAGACTTCTTACAGATTATTAAAATGGATATATCATATGGATTCAGGAACGAATTATTTCAGAAACAGTGTCAAGTAAAGCAATTGAAAGAGAAAAAACTTAGGGTGAGGGCAGAGAGAGATACTACAGTGGATAGGACACTTGCCTTGCACCTGACCAATCTGGGTTCGATCCTTGGCATCCCATATGGCCCCCTGAGCCCTGCCAGGAATAATCCCTGAAATGTAGAGTCATGAGTAAGCCCTGAACATCACCTGGTGAGGTTCAAAAACAAAGAAGGAGGGTATTTTTTTATTGGACAGTGAATGTAGATAGACAGCTAAAAAAAAAGAGGAGATCGCAGAGAGCAGATAGCAGAGAGCCCATAGACATTCTAACACAATGTATGGGTAGAGATTGGCCCAGCTAACCCAAATACAGGTATCAGTGCTCAGAAAAGTTGGGGAAAAGCAGAAGGGGCAGCAAATAAGTCAAGGAGAAAGTATTTTGACAGGTAAATAGTAGCCAAGAGTGTCAAATGCTATGAAAAATCAAGCAAGACTGGATTGAAATGTAAATATGAATGCCTAGACATCTTCAGTTGTTGGCCTGGAAAAACAATTTTAGAAGTGTAGAAAGGATAGACAGTATACAATATTGGGTTTTGAAATTGAGTGAGAAGTGATATGATAACAAAGAGTTCCACACACTCTAGGGGGAAGTTGGAATGTGAGAGGAGAGAGAAACCGGCTTCAAGGAATTTATTGAGAAAGAAATTTTCTTCTTAGGTGGGACACAGTTGAGGATATATAAATGCAAAAGGGAAAGAAAAGTCATGGTACAAAATTGTACTTTACAGAAGAGAAAAGGAATAGTTGATGGTATACGATTTGGGAAAAGACTGGAGTTAACAGAGTCCAAAGCAGAGAAATGGAAGGTAGGTTTCATTATCTAATCTTTTAGGCTTCAAGTTTTCACTGGAGAAGTGAGTTTTGACCTGAAAGCTTTCCAAGGTGTGTTCTAACTTTAACCAATGTGTTTTGGGGATGGCTGGAAGAAGGGCAAGGATTTGAGAGACTGAGACTACTATGTCTGAAATGTTTAATTTGAAGTGAATATGTATTTCCAGGCAGAATTGCCGGTTCTTGACTAGAGTTCCTGGATCCACCAAAATAAGAATAAAAGTCTGCGTTATAGAACCGGAGAACTTTTGAGTATAGTTTGTGTATTGCTTTTGAATTCTGGCTAATGAGTTTACTACTCCATCATCTTTCTTATTGATGCTTTAGATTGCACTAATTTTATTCTGCTTGCCAAGGAATTAGGCTTTCTTTTGAGGGGTGGGAGGAGATAGATCACACTTAGCAGTACTCAGGGCTTATTCCTAGTTCTGTCCTTAGAGATCACTCCTGGAAGTGCTGGGGGACCATATGTGTTGCTGGGTATCAAATCCAGGTTGGTGCCATGCAAGATAAGGGCCCTACATGCTGTACTATTTCTCCAGCTCCGTGAAATTTTTGAATTACTTTTCAGGCTGGAGGGAAAAAGTACAAGAATAACAATAATATATATTACTTACTCCAAAATATAAATTCCTCAGGAGTTATTTAGTAAATAATAGTCTGACTACTTTTTGTTTATTTATAGATTTATTAGAGAAATATTTTTCACTCCTGAAAAATAATACTAATTTTCCTTGAGATTTTGTTTTGCTTTTGGTTTCATACCTTTCTTTTTTTCCCCTTCTCTCTTCACCTCTTTCTTTAAAGTCAAGTTTATCTACAAATTATTCCTAACATCAATTGACAGCACACCATTTTAATATGTTGCTTGGATACAGATGTTTGGAAATATAGGAGCACAATTTATGCCTGATTCTGTTACTAGGGAAACCTGGGCTATCTTGGAATTTTCCTTTGGGAATCAGGACCACAAACTGGAAAGAAATCTATTATCTATTAAGAAGTTAAGGCAAAAAATTACAGTAGTGTTTGATTGCATTTCTATACTAGCAAGTTAGTATTTCTTTTTCTATAATGTTTTAATTTTCTGGCTGTGGGATAAATATTACCACTAAAATCTCTTAGTAACTTTGATCACAGTACATGGTACAGGAGGTCATTAGGTATTTAAGTACAAACAATTTTATTGAACAGGCTATTAAAAATTATTGCTTTAAAAGGAACATCACTTACAGAATTTTATTTCTATTTTTTTTTGGTTAATTTTGGGGCCATTCCTGGCAATGTTCAGAGGTTGCTCCTGGTTCTGTGCTTAGGAATTGTTCTGGCAGTGCTTGGGGGACTATATGGATATTAGGGATTGAACCTGGGGTTGGCCTCATGCAAGGCACATGCATTACCTACTGTACTATCATTCTGGCCCTAGATGATCATGGAAATTACAGAAGAAATTCTTCATATACGGCAATTGCATTGGAAAATCATCTCTAGGAAAAATACATGAGTTGATTTGCAAGATTTATTTTGTTTTCCATTTGCAAGCCCTTTCTGAGATTTCCTTCCATCTAAAACCTGACAGGCTTTCTTAATATTATGGAGGGCAAGAGTGTAAGTTTATCTATAGCAAGAAAAATGATCTTCCCAGGATAGCCAGCAGCGCTTAGAACATATATGTAATTATGTGCTAAAACACAGACACTCAAGAAAGTAAGAATGTGCTCCTTCAGACGTGTCTTTAACAAAGTTCTGCGTTCTTGTTATAGCTCTAGTCATCTTCTGAAAACTGCAACAGCCCGGCAGGAGGAAGTACTTTGTCTCTGAACACAGAGACCAAACAGGGCTAAAAAGGGAAACGGAACATATGGTAATAAACTCTCTGAAGCTTTGATGTCGGTTTGTAATCAGCAACCAGGGTGAGAGAGGCAAAAAGAACCATGAACTCACCCCCAAGGGCCTCATTAACAAGACCAACCTGGCTGCTATGGAGGAAAACAGGATCACAAACTTGAAGGAGCTTGCAGTCTTTCAGGGCAAACCCTCCACTTACCTTGGGCTGGTAGGAAAGGAATCTTCACCAAGATGGAAGAAAGCCATTGCCCCAGTTACCCCTTTAGTGTGTCTATTTATTTGGAAACAGTATTGATAAGCTTTGGAATATTGACTTAGGGAAATTATTTCACAGAGAACACAGGCTGCAATGGATCTGAAGACTTACTCTCAGCCTACTCCTAGATCTGCCCACAAAGTTGGTGGGCAGTCATTCTTTGCTCCAGTTTTTCCATGGGTGGAATTGTAGTTTAAGTGTTGGAAACAGGGAGGGGTGTAATTTCTCTGGTCTGAACATTCTCTAAGGTTCTTCTAAACACCTTTATAATTTTCCTTAGGAAAATAATTTTCCTAAGATCACACACAGCAGGGCAGTTACTTCTGTGAGAATGAGAATACCAAAGGGACATTTTATAGACACTTTTTAGACTGTGTCTGCATTTCTGTTTCAAACTCAAATGGCATCCATAGGTACAAGTAGTTCTGCAGTGGGGTGTGCGTTTCTGTTTACTGTGGCCATTTCACCAACTCCTGTGTTCCTTTTCCTCATTAATTCTTATTAATGATAGCATTGTAGCACTGTCGTCCCATTGCTCATCAATTTGCTCGAGCGGGCACCAGTAACATCTCCATTGTGAGACTTGTTATTGTTTTTGGCATATTGAGTACCCCACAGATAGCTTGCCAGGCTCTGCCATGCAGGCAGGATACTCTCGATAGCTTGCCAGGCTCTCTGAGAGGGACGGAGGAATCAAATCCTGGTAGGCCATGTGCAAGGCAAACGCCCTACCCGCTGTGCTATGGCTCTAGTCCTTATTAATGATAAATTTAAAAAATTCTTAACACTATATGCAAAAGATACTCTATCAAAATAAGATATAAAAAGGCTCTAATGTAGATAATTTTCCTGTTCTGGAATATTTTCGTCATTGGAACAGATTTGCTTTAATCACAATATCCTTCAGTTACCAACTCACAATGACAATTATGTGCTTGTATCCAGATATATTGTTTGTTTTTTTTGTGGGCACCCTGGTTCCCAAGCAATGATCAGATGACCTCAGACCTCCTGATAATTTGCCATGCATGCTAGTGGCTCAATGTGAGAGCTTGAGGATATGGTGCTTCTCAGATCCTGGTACCAAGGATTACCTGGGGAACCCTGGCAGTACTCAAGGCCAAGTTTTTGAGCGTTGCCATTCATAACTACTATTAACCTTTGTCAACACAAGTGTACTTTTTGGTTTGATTTCTTTGAAAATAATCACTTGTCATCCCATTGTTCATCGATTTGTTCGAGCGGGTGCCAGTAATGTCTCCATTTGTCCCTGTCATGTGCTAGTGTAGCCCAATGGCGTCTGCTCGCTCCAGGAACACGAAGAGCCTCAAACCATTCATTCAGGGTCTTGAAGAAGTCTGACTATCTCGTAGGTGAGTGGCCACGCTGTCTTTTGAAGTCCCGTGGAATCCAGTTCGTAATAGCTCTAGTCCAGCGGTCGTCTCTAAATCACATTACGTATCTGGCCCATCTGATTTTCAGCACCTTGGCAAATGAGACGGTGTCCCTGATTCTTGATCGTCGACGGAGGTCAGAACTCCAGATTCCTTCTCTCACTTGAGTGAAGCATGATACTCCAAGCATAGCTCTTTTGATTCCTCTTTGGGAGACCCAAATAGTGTTCTCATCTTGTTTTTGTAGGTCCCAGGTATCTGAGGCATATGTTAGTGCAGGAAGAACAGTGGAGTAGAAAAGATGTGTCCAGAGCCAGAGGTTCTTCATCCTCTTAAACACTTCTTCGACGCTCTTGAAGGTGTTCCATGCCGCTCTCTTCTTCCTGTGCAGCTCAGGTACCAGGTCATTTGTCATGTTGATTTCTTGACCTAGGTATACATAACTACTGTATTCGGAGATGTTAGTTCTGTTGAGGGAAAATGGAACATCAGGAACTAGTCCATTTGTCATGAACATTGTCTTTGTGAGATTCAGCTGCAGTCTGACCTTTCCACACTGATGGTTGAAGTCAGCCAGCATTCGTGCTGCTTGGCTGATATTTGGTGTTATTAGAACGATGTCATCAGCGTAGTGGAGGTGGTGTAGTTGTTGACCATTTATCTTCACTCCCATTCCTTCCCATTCCAGTCGTCGCATGACATTCTCGAGGGTGACACTGAAGAGTTTCGGTGAAATGGGGTCGCCCTACCGAACCCCTCTCTTTACGTCAATGATCACTTCTTTGTTGAATGGTGAGATCCTGGTGGTGAATCTGTAAACAGCTCACAGAGGATCCTGATGTACTGAGTTTGAACACCCTGTTTGGCTAGGGCTTCAATGACTGCTTCAGTCTCAACAGAATCAAAGGCCTTCTTTAAATCAATGAATGTTAGACAGAGCAGCATCTTGAACTCTTGCAAAACCTCAATGAGCTTGGTCACTGTGTGGATATTGTCGATCATGGAACCCGTCTTGCTCTCATGGTTGTCCTTCATCTAGTGTTCTGCCAAACCTATTCAGGATGACTTGAGTGAATAACTTGTACATGACGGACAACAGGCAGATCAGGTGATAGTTGCCCATGTTGTGGATGTCTCCCTTCTTGCACAATAGGACGATCCTGCTGGTTTTCCACTGGGATCCAACCTTGCATTCAGACAGGTAGCATGTGAAGAGCCGAGCCAGTATATTGATGAGTACTGATGGCAGATTCTTCAGGTGTTCGGGTCTGACCTTGTCTGGACCAGGTGCGATGCGGTTCTTTTTTTTTATTTTATTGAATCACTGTGAGATAGTTACAAGATCTATAAGGTGATGCTCAAGTGTGTCTTACACTGTGATACTGGCATGAAGAACTTCCTGGCACCTCTGGACAAGCACAAATGTATTCTGAAGGATGGGTATGGTCACAATGAATGGCTTTCCTGTGGCCTTAGTAAGGGACTAGAGGTTAATGGTGAGAAACAGAATTAGTGTTTAAAATACGTCCTGAGATAAGTACCAGGAGGTTTGCTCCACAGCTTGGAAGCCGGCCTCACATGCTGGGGGATAAGACAGCTCAGATAGAGAAAGGACCACCAAGTAAAGGGTGTTTAGAGGGTCCGCTCAGGATGGGATATGCGTGCCGAAAGTAGACTGTAGACTGAACATGATGGCCACTCAATACTTGAATTGCAGAGCACAAAACCCCAAAGGAAAGAGAGAGTAAAAGGAAATGTGCCTGTCACAGAGGCAGGGATGGGTGGGTGGGGGAGAGCAGGGGAGAATGGGGAGGGTGGGAGGGATAATGGGAACATTGGTGGTGGAGAATGGGCACTGGTGGAGGGATGGGCATTAGATCCACTATATGACTGAAATGTAAGCACAAAAATTTGTAAGTCTGTAACTGTACCCCACAGTGATTCATTAAAAAAAATAATAGTACCTCCTGATCCCAGAGAACTTCCCCATGGCTTCACAGCCAATCTCATGTACTAGGGGAAAAGGTAACTTGGATGGAGAGAGGAGCACTAAATAAATGATGACTGAAGGAATCGCTCAGAATAGTAGATGCATGTTGAAAGTAGACTATGGACCAAGCCTGATAGCTGCTTGTTACCTGTATTGCAAACCATAACCCCCCAAAGGACAGAGAGAGTAACAGGGATTGTGCCTGCCTCGGAGGTAGGTGGTGGGAAGGGATGGGGGTATGGAAAGGGATACTGAGAACATTGAGGGTGGAGAATGGGCACTAGTGGAGTGGTGGGTACTTGAACATTGATTGAAATGCAATCATGAAAGTCTGTAAGTCTGTAAATGTATCTCATGATGATTCATTAAAATGAACGTAGAATGATGCAAATAAAATAAAATAAAATAAAAAAATAAAATAAAATACCTTCTGACCCCAAGCTTAGATCCCAAGGCCGTGATGACTTTCCCTGGTGGTGTTGGGGATCAACTTTAAGACCATGAAGGTAGGGGGGAGCCCACAAAGCTTTTCTCTGAGGTAAGAGCTTGAATTTTAGTTCTACCTCAGAGACTTACACACATGTGCTACTAGCCCTATATCCTGGCAAAATAAAGCAGGTGATTATTACTGCTCTCTATGGGGGTCTGGAGAACATAAGTTGATAGGTACATCTCCTCAGATCAGGAGATTTGCTCCTAAGGTACTGGAGATGTTGAAGAAAATGTCTACACTCTATCTCAAAATGAGGAGAGTTTCTGCATGTGGTCTATAGTGGGGATTTTGCAGATCCTTTTCTTCCTTTTCCTTGGAAGGAATTAGGCGAGCCTTCTGCCATCAGCTATTAAGGAGTTATACTTCCTCTGTTTTCCGTGAATATTTCAATCAGTCTCCCATCTTCCATCTTAATCACTTCTGTTATCTATGTCATCTTATTCCAATGAAATAGCAGTTTCTTTTATGTAGACATGTAAATTTGGTCTCTTATGCACTGGAAATTCTTGTAATGCATAATTCTAAAAATTGCCAAATCATATAATAAAGACCTATTTTTTTTAGAAATGAGTTAAATAATCTCTGAATTTAGATAATGAGAAGACACTATAATTACTCTATTTTCTCTGAGATAATTCCTCTGGGATATTTCCCCCCATAAACCATTTAGCCTTTTGTACAGAGATTATAACTCACACTAAAATCTTGACTAATTTTGAGGTAGCACCTGCAAAGATGAGCCATGGAGGAAAAATAAGGGTCTCACATGTACAGATTCAAGAATCAGTTTTTTGTGGATCTTTCTTCTTGGGTCTCTTTGGTATCCAACTGCTGGAGGATGCGACTCCCATCAGCAGAACAGAGTTATCTCTACTTATGTGAAGTGGGGAGGGGATGGGTGAAAGCCTGGAGAAAGGAACCTGCCCCTACCCTCTTGATGAACCTAGATCACTAGGATCTCTATCTTGGCCGGGAAATCTTGGACTGATGAGAGTCTGCTCTGAGCTTCCTGTAGGGCACGTACCTCACATCTCATCTGCCTCACAGAGGCCATTGTCAAAACACAGCTCGGCTCTACTCTTCTGCCCATCGCAGGAGATGACGCCACCGCCTGATTTCTGTGGATCCATGCTGGAGCAAGGAATTGCTTTTGGCAGGAAAGGAAAATCAGTCCTAAATACTACCCAGACTCTTTTTAGGTCTATGGCCTTTCCATCACAAGAAAGAATGTCAGGAGACAAGTAGTGAAGTAAAACAAGATTATTCCGGAAATAAAAGGAGGGAAGGAAAGAAATAGATAAAGGCAGGTTGCTCAAGAGAGAACATGTGCTTCGTTGGAGTGCAACAATGGGCAAATGACCTATTTCAAGTAGGATTTTCTCCAGAATGGCAAAATGCTCCCTAAAGTAAGAAAGGCAACACACACAGAGGCAGGCCAAAGATGCAAGGCTAAGAAAGCATGGACCTCAAGAGGAGATGTGGGCAAGTATGTCTCTTTCTCTGCCAAGTTAGTTTATATCGTTTCAGTTTTCCCAAACTCTACCCCTTCCCCTCAGCCCCCCCCCCAGACTGTTGTTAGTATGGTTACCAAGGGGAAAGACTTTTAGCAGTTGATGACCTTCTTCTGATACTATTTTTTGTGGGGGAGGGACACACCTGGCTATGCTCAGGGTTACTTCTGGTTCTGGACTCAGAAATTAATCCAGGCAGTGCTGGGGGACCATGCAGGATGCTGGGGATTGTACCTGTTCAGCCTTGTGCAAGATGAGTGTAATCCACGATGCTATCTCTCCAGCCTGCTTCTTTTGATGTTCTTCCTGTGGCTTTTGCTCTTGTGGTGGAGTCTCTCTTCCCCCAGGTTCCAGCCAACTCTTCTCTGGGAATCTATTTCTGCCTGAATCTATCTTCCACCTGACCAAGAATTCTGCATCTCAGTTCTTTTCAGGCTCCTGAGATGGGTCTTTTGTCTCAAAGAACTTTGTGCCTATGGGCTTGTTTAGGTTTCATAGAGCATTTTCTTCAATATGCATTGCCACCTCTGTCCCCATTTTCCCCCATTAACACAACGGCCAAGATAGAGAGACTATAAAACAAAGCTCCTGGAAGAGAGCAGTGCAGAATCTCGCATGGCAGAGCCTGGCAAGCTACCCTGGCATATTCAATATGCCAAAAACAGTAACAATGATGGGTTTTATTCCCCTGACCCTGAACACAATAGGGACAAATTAGATGTTACTGGTACTTGTAAAAAACTAAGCACGCCGATGGGCTTGTGCACTCGCGGGCTTTCCAAGTGGCTCTGTCTCACCACCCGTGGTCAGTGCTCTGGAACCGCTGTGTGTGGCTGTTGGTCAAGGACAGGCGACGGAAGGAAGGCCAAACTGGTTGCTTGATCAGTTTATTTCATTTTCTTTCTCTGCTTCTCTCCTGGCTCTGGATGTCTCCCTGGATCTCCCCCCAACCCACTCTTACAGCCTAGTTAAATCCCCCCAGCATGAGGGGGTTGGGGCGTATACATAGGTGTGGTCACAATCAATAGGGATAAGGTTCCTTTCTCTCAGTGGATGCTTCTCCTAGGACTGATTCTCTTTCAGCAGGAGGATCCACCCAAGGGCAGAGTCCCATGAGTGTGTTTCTCCTCTCCTCATCCAGTAAACATATAAGCATTCATAATATTAATCATTTTGTATGGACACAATAAGAAATGCATTAAAGCTTATAGAATTGCTCTCCTGGGGCCATCTTGATCTCAAACTACAGTGCTCAGGTCAGATTAGTCTTTCCTATCCCTAGCAGGGTCCTAGTCTCGTCGTTACTTTTTGGATCATGACAGCATTTGTCCGTGATCAAGCTCTTAACTTATAGTTAAGAATTAGGCACTTTGGCCAGGCCCATCTTCATGCCAGGGTAGCACATAACTCACTGCTTGCCCTGGGTCTATCCTGTCCCTCATTGGAACCCTGCTTTTGGGGTGCTACGAACTGAGGGCAAATGAGGCTTAAGTGGAGAAAGCAGATGCCTGGGAATGAATAATATTCGAAGCCAATTAAGTCCTCAGTTACAAAAGCATAATATTGTCTTCTTGTGTCTATACAAAAAGGACATTGCTTTAAAGTAAATTATTCAAAAGGCATAAGGAGAGGAGAAAGGCAATATTAACTTATAATATAAGTTCAGTGTCCTAGGAAGGTCTGACCTTACAAATTAACAGAGTCAGATTAGGGGGAAAAGCTGATTAACTATTTTGGGGAAGAGAGCATAGAGAAGTGGTTACAGATAAACAAAGAAATGGGAGTGACTCGGGAGCACCTTGATGGGTGTGACTGAGATTAATCTAAGCTCCTTATGGCAAGGGGGGGAAAGGACAAAGCAATGTCATCCTACACGGACCCGCTCGAGCAAATAATGAGCAACCTGATGACAGTGACACAGTGAATACGATAGTTTTATTTATTTTAAACTTAGTTTGTTGAGTGATTTTCTCAACAAACTATGCCACTTTTCTCAACATTTATGCCACTGATTTTGACATTCTGCATATCTGTTATTGGTAACTACATTAATTTAGCTTTTCTAATGAAAAAAACCTGTCATTCTTTAATCATCTCTTTATTTTCTACCAGTAAACCTTGTTAAGTTTATCTTCAAAACAATATAGAAATTGACCGGTATCACTACTGTCATTTGGATTCCTGCTTTCACCTACTTCTCAATATTTTATTTTCAACAATTACCAGGTGTTTATTCTTAAACTATAAAGGAGATCATATTACTTACTGTTAAAACATTCATTCAAACTTCTTGTATCACCTGGAGTAAAAACCAGTCTTTATAATCTGACTCTCCTGGTATTTTTCCAAAACTCATTTTGCACTATCTGTTCATCCTTAATTCCTTTTGTTTCAACTGAGTTTGCCCCCTTGCTATTCTTGGAACATGTCTGGTACCTTCCACAGAACCTTTACATTAGCTGTTGTCAACTATTACTAGCCCATTACTTCATCTTCACATCTTTGTACAACTAGCTTTGTTTAATATTTCTTGAGGCCACCCTATGTGAAACTGTTTTCAATCACTACTCCCCACCTATAAATCATACTGACTCTCTCTACTTAAATTTTTTCATAGCTCTGTTAAGGGTTGAATCATGTCCCCAAAATGAATGTTAAAAGTCTAAACCATGGAAGTTGTGGGTTTGATTTTCCTTGGAATCAATGTCTAATTCTAAATCAGACACTAATTTCGAATTTTTGTCACTGTCATCCTGTTGCTCATCGATTTGTTTGAGTGGGCACCAGTAACGTCTCTCATTGTGAGACTTGTTACTGTTTTTTTTTTTTATTTGGCATATCCAATATGCCAGGCTCTGCTGTGCAGGCACGATACTCTCGGTAGCTTGCTGGGCTCTTCGAGAGGGGCGGAGGAATTGAACACCGAACGCCCTACCACTGTGCTGTTGCTCCAGCCCAGTTTAGAATTTAGTTAATTTAATTCTAGTTCTAGCTGCCTCTCCAGCACTGTAAATTCTGGCTCTCTGTTCCACACTGTCTGATCTCTGCCTTGTTCTACCCAGTATGACACCTGCCTAATGATTGGATGGCCCTAGTGCTTCATAGGTGAACCTACAAAGGAATTTCTTGAAAATGATCACTGAAATGTGGAAAATAAAAGCGCATTCCATTATTCCAGCTCCTTTCTAAGGAGAGAAGAGTAAATTTATATTATTTAGAACTTGCTTTCTATAAGAGTTGTGGTAATATCTTGTGGAAAGTTATCCATTTAGAGTCCTTTCAGTTGTTTGAGTGGTAAAATGCCTGAGACAAGTACGTGCATAATAGTTGCAGAAAATACTAATAGGTGGAACACAGAAGGACACGCACCAAGGAATTCTTCACAGGGAATTACCTTGTTAAATATTTACTTGTCTTTATTTTTATATTGTTAATTTTAATAGCTCCCTTCCTCCATCCCCATAGCTGTCAGAGTATCTCAATAACACTATGCCCCCAAGGAAATGCATTATCATTGTAACATAACAACATATGCATTATTGAATTCTGAAGTTAAATATGATAGAAAACCAAAGCCTAATGTACAAAGCACTTTCTAGAAGCACTTTGGGACATTTAGAGTAGCACTTGAAAAAAAAAAGTTCTCCAGGATTCGGGAGGTGCCTTTACTTTGTCCTTGCTATGTAAATATAAATAGAAAATGCTGGGAAAAGAACAAAATTAAGAACCGAAAGGGAAAATAAAGAGTTACGGAAGACAACTGAAGCATCAGGGCACATAACTAGCACATGAAAGGCGCTGAGTTTAATGCTTGGTACCAAATGATCCCTCAATACTAACAGATAAAGCCTAGTGAACCCTACAACTGATGGCTGTGGTTCAGATGACCCGCAAGCACCAATAATCTGAGCATCACTGCCTGAGTGTGCTGGGCTGAGCTCTTCTAGGAGGAAGTGATCCTATTTATAAAAAAAAAAAAAAACTAAGAAAGCAAATGAAAACTATATAGTGCACTATTTGAAGGAGTAGATGATGGATTTAGAATGAACTGGATTTGAGTTCTGTTTCTAAAACTCAATAACTGTAGGAGGAAACTGACTAATAATACTTTTTTTCAACAATAATACGTCTCAAAATGTTGTTGTGGGTTGTAAATGAAATACGCCTGGGAAATACTTAGCTTAGTTCTCTGAAAATGGTGCCTATTATTCCTATGTCTTCGAGTGCAATTGCTATTTGTGTAGGTGAGATTTAAGATAGTTTAAAGATGGGAAGGGGGTGGAGGGGGAGAGAGAGAGAGAGAGAGAGAGAGAGAGAGAGAGAGAGAGAGAGAGGGAGGGAGAGAGAGAGACTGGATAACTGCTCAGTGCTGTAGAGCTTTTCAAAATCTCTTTTCAGGCAATGGTGTGAAAGTGCTTGTTGTCAGTAACTATTTTATAAAAAGGAATTATTCACAATCTTTGTTAACCACTGTTTCACTTCCTATCATTGTCCTTTTCATCTTACTTGCCTATAAATATATAATCTAATGATCCTTTTACTTTAAGAGTTCCATTGATAATGGGATTTTCAAAATGTTTTCCAGATATGCATTTGGCATATTTACTAATTTATCTAGAGCTTATCATTGATACACAGAGAGTTTGGGTTATTGGAAATTCCCCATTTATTTTAAAGTGGAGTCAGAGAGATAGCCTCAGAAATCTCAAAGCAGTATACAGAGAAGGAGAAAGGTTATTCCAGGAATTATCCTCATTGTTATTGTCTTATTACTGTTGTTTCTCTGTAAATTCTTTTAAAACTCCTTTTTTTTTAATAATGTAGGAGTACTGCTATTTATTCAGCCAGTGATAAAGCTGATTGAATTGGACATGAACTCCACACTACTTTTTTAAATTATATTCTGAATGTTAACTTTATTTTATTATTATTTCCCCTCCTTTTTTTTGATTCACCGTGAGATATGGCTACAAAGCTTTCATGTTTGAGCTTCGGTCATATAATCATCAAACACCCATTCCTTCAACAGTACACATTTTCCACGACCAAAATCCCCAGTTTCCCACCCGCAGACCCCGCTCCCCGTTTCAACCTTTCCCCTGCTTGTGTGAAGGTGGTGAATATACCACAGGCGGATAATTTCCCCCATATTCTATCTCTACTTTGCTTACATTCGATATTTCAACACCAGTCTCACCACCACTCAAGCCTACTGAAAAGGCAATGCTAGACGATTTGTTTTATATTGCTTGTTATGGATAGAATATAATATCCAGGAAATTCTATGTCATTCTCTTCTGGGAGCTTTAGTTTATAGTCTCTGGGTCTTGGCCATTGATCAGATTATATGGCGCCAGGAGCAGTTTGTGGGTGTGACTGCCAATTTTCTGGAAAACTGGGGACCTGGGAAGAGGAGGCCCAGTCCTGATCCAAGTGGGCGTGGAGATCTCAGATCACGGGTTCCTGCATATCTGGGTTTTCCTGCCAGGCCGCTCTCTGGTGAGGTCCATCCCATTTTGGGTGAGACTTGTGTCCTTTTGGGTGAGACTTATCCGAGCATATGGAAAGTGGCCTTGGACATGTGGTGGTTGGGTTCTGGATATTTTTGGCTGCTGGGGTTCTGCTTGGGTCAGGGAGGGAAACTCAACCAGTCCACCCCCCCCCCACACACACCCTCAGAGGTGCCCTGGTGAAGACAGTCTGGAACCAGGTCAGGGCATTCTGTGGCATTCTCTTCTGGGAGCTTTAGTTTATAATCTCTGGATTTTGGCCGTTGATGAGATTATATGGCACCAGGGGCAGTTTGTGGTGTGACTGCCAAGCTACTGGAAAATTGGGGACCTGGGGGAGGAGGCCAAGTCCTGATCCAAGCGAGCCTGGGGTTCTCAGTCATGAGTTCCCACCTACCTCTGCGCTACAGGTCCTAACTACATCTTTTGATCTCTTTCGAGATTTATGGGTCTCTGAAATAGCACTGTAACATTGTTGTCCTGTTGTTCGTTGATTTGCTCCAGCAGGCACCAGTAATGTCTCCATTGTGAGACTTATTGTTACTGTTTTTGGCATATTGAATATACCACAGGCAGATTGCCAGGCTCTGCCTTGTGGGTGGGATACTCTCGGTAGCTTGCTGGGCTCTCCAAGAGGGACAGTCTCTGAAATAAGGCCAATAAATGAGCTTATGAAGCTGAGCCGGAGGTGGTTTGTAGGTGTGTCTCCCACATACCTAACTTTTGGCTCCTTAATTCTCTGTAAATTTGGCCCCAAGTTTTTGGGGTCTGGCCAAAGGCACAGAAACAATTTGGGGTTATCTGAAGGCATCATCAAGCTGCTGATGCATTTACCCCACAGGTACAGGTTTACCTGCTGGTGGCACCATACGCCCTTCTTTTGAAACTCTTACCATATGCATAAATTGACCAGAATAAGAAACATGATAATTAGGTCCCCTTAAAACTTTGCCTACTTATTTTAAAGATCTTATTATTTATTTAAAGCCTGATATCTTGAATGTTTCCTTAGCATTACCTTCACCATTCTCTTTCATGCCATTTTACATAGTTAACTAGCTGGATGTGCAATTTTCCCTTTAAGTAGGTGAGACTGACTGTTAGATAACTGTGAATTTAAAACTACCTGACTAAAGGTAATCCAACTTGTAAATGAATTGGAAACTTCACTGGATATGACCAGTGGCTGGGGATCTGAGCAGAGTTTGACTCTCCGCAAATGAGGCATGTTGGAGTTAAAACACTTCTTTGTGTCATTACAGTGAGTAATGAAAGTGTGGTTCTTCAAGTTATATACAAAAAATGAGAAAGAGAGTGTGTTACCTTTTTTTTTACTTGCATAGTGGACAAAGGAAAAACAAAAACATATTCTGCAACTGCTGAAAAAATGTCCCTCTTCAGATAGTACAGTGGGTAGGGCTCTTGCCTTGCATGCCACCCACCTGGGTTCTATCCTCACCAACCCCACACACTCCCCTGGAGCAATTTCAGAGTGCAGAGCCAGGAGTTTCCCCTGAGAATCACCAGTATGGCCCCCAAACAAAAACAAAAATGTGGTGACTTTCAGAAATATTTTTATCTTTTTGAGAAGGAGTGTGAGATCCGTCCTGTGCTTTCGTGGGAGTCTACAGTCTGTGGATGTGCAGCATACTGCTCTCTTTGCTTACGTCTTTCTATTCAAATGCTCTCTCCTTTGTCTTTCTTTGCTGCACATAGAACAGCCTTCTTAGGGCCTTATATTTTTTTCATCACTGTATTTGTTGTCCGTGTTCTCTATTCGAATGTGAATTTTATGAGAGCAGGAGCCTGAAATGGTTATGGCTCCGTTCCTAGTCCAACTGTTAAGTGAAAGTTGAATGATTTTTGAAGGAGATGATGGGGAAATAAAGATATGTGTAAAATAATAAAATGGGCACAAATAGCTTGTCTAGGGGTTTTAGAGATAAGTTTCAAAGAATGCTCATGAAAATCTGACTCATTGTAAGAGTCCCAGTTTTGTCATTGTAGTAATGAGAGGCACAAAAATGACAAACCAGAAGAAATCCCCAATACCTGAATTTCTGTCAATAGTTTGACCTCACTACCAGCATGGCCTGTCTCCTATTCTCTGCATCCTTTCCATACACACTAGAAGGAGAGACAAGGACTGAGACAGTTGCTCATCAGAGAGGAAGGAAGGACAGGCACAATGGTAATGGGCCTGCCAGGCATCAAGGCTGTCTTGCTGGTGACAGGGGAAAATAATTTGAATTTCTTTCTTACTTTTTTGTTACTCCTGCCTCCCTTTCTTATTCCTAAACTACACTGGAACTTCCTCTTTTGCTTCCTTTCACAGTCAGTACTTTTCTTACCATCCTGCCTGGAAAAGCAGGTGATGAGCTTTCCTCTGGTAGAAGGCAGAATGAATATAAGGGTTAGGGCTAAGAAACTGGCCACTAAATTACTGTCCTTGTAGTTACTAACTGAGCTTCTCATAATCTGCGGTAAGGGGTTGGGTAAAAATCACTTTTTATTTTCTAGCTTGACTTTTTTTTGCAGGGGAATATTAAGGATGGAGAAAAATTAGAATAAATTTTTATAAAAAGAATACTTGCTAGTGTGTTTTTCTTGTTAAGCTGATTTCAGGTAGTTGATATTTTCCCCCTGAAGCACATTGAGATGTCACTTCACAACAGTCAGATTGGCACACATGAAAAAGAACAAAAACAGTTAGTGTTGATGTGGTGATGGGGAAAAAGGAACACTTACTTACTGCGGATGTCAACCGGTTCAACCTCTTTGGAAAACAATATGGACAGTTCTCAACAAAACCTAATTGAGCTTTCACACAACTCAGTTGTTTTCATACAACTCAGCAAGGCATACATATTTTAGATTCTATTTGTAACTATTGACATTATAGTATAATTTTTTTTTGTTTTATAGCAGTTTGGGGGGTTACAATGATGAAGTCATTTTAAAATAGTAAATGCTTGTATATTAATAGTGAACTTTAAATCTAATGTGATAATTCATAAATACAGTTTATGAGTAAGATGTGGTGCTATTTCTACATTATATTCAAAAGTTGAGCTTATATTCATGAGAGAAAATAGAATGTAATTTTCTCCTTATCATTTCCTTACCATAGTGTAGTATCAAGGTTATACTGAGCTCTCAAAGTGAATTGATTGTTTGTTTATTTCCTGAAAGAATCTGTAAACATAGCATTATTTTCTCCTTGAAGTTTTAAGAAATTAACCTGTAAAACCATTTAGACCTAAAGATTTTTAAATTTTTTTTCTCTCTCTCCCTCCTTCCTTCTTTCCTTCCTTCCTTCCTTCCTTCCTTCCTTCCTTCCTTCCTTCCTTCCTTCCTTCCTTCCTTCCTTCCTTCCTTCCTTCCTTCCTTCCTTCCTTCCTCCCTTCCTTCCTCCCTGCCTCCCTCCCTCCCTTCCTCCCTTCCTTCTCTTCCTCCCTTCCTTTCTTGTAGGAAGAATTTTACTTATGGTTCATTTTACTGAGAGTTGAAAAAAAGCACCACTTAAAAGAATGTAATTGAACGTGATAGAATGAAAAACAAATGAACGAACAAATTATAAGCCACCAGTTGGAAAAACAGGAGTCCTATATTCTAATACCTTCCTCAGAGATGGATAGCCCTATGCTCTGACACCCTGTGGAGAAACAACAGCCATGGATATTGAGATATGTGCAGGATTTCATTTTACTAAAGGTCAGTTCATCCATCAGCAGCAGGGTTCACAGCTAACAGCCCTCCAGTGCCTGGGGAGGCTCACCTGAAACAGGCATTAATGCTCCAAAGAGAACAGAGAACTAAGCAATCTCAGGTACGCCTCTGAGCTCTCATGAGTCCAGAAGTGTTTAGCAATCATAGGGAGCTTTTGACTTTATTTTCTCACTAGCAGACCTGGGAAGATGCCTCTGGCTTGAGTGGCATGGTACTCTGCCTTTTGTCCATTAGCCACACACACACAAAAATACCCCAACCCCAACCATATGTAGACCTTTTTTTTTTTCTGACTATGCTTTTATGGAAATATGAGCTTTACGTACTAACACTAGGTATTTTAGTATGTTGGTCCTAACCATATCATTGTAATTCGTTCTGATGAAATAACTTATTCAATAATTGATGGAACCTTTTACACCTAGTGTTTGCATTTTATATCACACTCTCAAACTTTCTTGTATAAAATGTATGAAAATATTAAAGTTTACAAGTAAATTGTTGATCTCTATAACCCCCAAATTTGCTTAGTGGGGATGTTGAACCAAAATGTCCAGTTGAACTGAGGAAATCACGAAACACTTTCAGTTTTCGGTGTCACAGGTTATTTTGGCTCAATAATATCCATGTTTAGTAGTCATTTATTCATTTTAAGGCAGACTTTAATGCTTAGATCACATATTGATCAGTTGAAATCTCACAGATTGCACTTAAGTGCAAACATGATTTTTTTAGGGGTGAAGTATTGCAAAGATCTGTAAAGTATTTAATTGCCAATTGTTTGCCCAGCACACATACATACTTAAGTGACACATGAAACATTACTATTTTGACATGCTCTATTGCATATACTGTCTCATTTGATCCTCATGAATTTCCATTAAACAGATACCATATTTGTTAGAGGTCAATCCAAGGTTACTCATTAAAGTATATATTGCAGCTAGAATGCATATATTATAGTCATTACAATTCAGTTTCTGTGATTTCACCTGTTTTTGATCTTAAGTGAAATCTGTTGCAATTGAACTCTCAAATTTAAAAAGCTGAAATAGCAAGAGTCTTTTCCTTTTTTTTAAATTAACACAAAATCTTGCAATTCTAGACAGTTATACTGGAAGTGTTTGTCATACCATTCTATGAGGTGATCATAACAAGAAATGTGGGCCACACAAAGGTCCTGTTATATTTTCCAAAATTAAAAGACACTTGTGACAAAAGTAGGGTACCTCTTAACAATTAAATAGCCAAAGATTCAGATTTTTCTTTAGATTTAAAAAAAAAGTCAGACAAACTTTTATTAGGTAATTAGAAAAAAAAACAAAACATAAATCTCATCTTAAACACCTAAGAAATGACCATTATTTTGGAAAATGTAGAGTACACAACACATTCTGAAATTTATTAAAAATTATTTGTAAATTTTAATATTGAGCATCTGAAGTGATTAAAAGATAATTCATAACTTATATTTTTCCTTACATATTTGTATTGTTTACCTCCATTGTTTTATTATTTATATGTATAGTCAGAAAAATTATCCTTTATATCCAGTTTTTCACAATTTGACTAACATACAGGTGTGTAATTACCAGCAAAATCCAAGATAGAAAAGAGTCCTATTATTCACTCACTATAAATCATATCTAAGCTATTTTCTAAATTTTTATAATTGCATAAAATGAATTGACAAATCACCATACCCAAACACATAAAAGTTAAGATATTAACTGTTTTAACTATATTTACTATTTAACTATATTAACTATACTATTAAGTATAGTATGCCAACTATCTATATATTTGGACATTAATTGTTTTAAGTCTGCAGATTTGGAAATAAGGTGAAGGGGAAGAGATAACTAACTTCCTCCCTCCCTCCTTTCCTTCCTCCTTCCCTTCCTCCTTCCCTTTCTCCCTCCCTCCCTCCCTCCTTCCCTCCCTCCCTCCTCCCTCCCTCCCTCCCTCCCTCCTTCACTCCTTCCCTCCCTCCCTCCCTCCCTCCCTCCCTCCCTCCCCCCTCCCTCCCTCCCTCCCTCCCTCCCTCCCTCCCTCCCTCCCTCCCTCCCTCCCTTCCTTCCTTCCTTCCTTCCTTCCTTCCTTCCTTCCTTCCTTCCTTCCTTCCTTCCTTCCTTCCTTCCTTCCTTCCTCCCTTCCTTCCTTCCTTCCCTCTCCTTCCTCCCTTCTCTGCTTTCTCACCTGACTTTTCTCAAGACTTTCTCTTCCCTCTGTGCTCAGGGATCACTCTTGCTGGGCTTCAGGGTAGCATATGCAGGACCTATGGTTAAACCCGGCCTGACCACATGTAAACTAAGCACCTTAATCCCTGTACTATCTCCTGACCCCAGGAGATAAATAATTTCCCCAAATGGCCGAGTTGAGATTGAAACCACCCAAATACATGGTTTCACCAGATTCTACAACTGTACCACTGCACAGCTGCTCTTAACAGAGCACATATTCTGTGAGGAGCATATATTTCTTTTAAGAATTTGAGATAAAAAGCTAAGTAATGTGTTATCTTGGGACAAATGGACCAAAGACGCTAGAAGGGAAGTGGAAACACTTGGAGGGAAAATTCGGCTGTGTAGTTAAATAAATTTTGTTTCTTTTTCATAGCAAAGCAAACTTCTTGGTCAGTATTTTAAAACTGAAACTCATGTGATAATTTTCTTTCATGTTTGATGCTGTCCTAATTTTAGGTTGATATTTGTTGGAGAGCAAAATTTACAAAACTGTGCTGTATTTGTAGAAATGCTTTATTTTATAATTCTATGTTCTGAATGGCAACTTGATCATAAAGTAAGAGTTGTCTAGCTTTATCAGTGGATAAGTTATCTTGGACAAAAGTTATACAGAAGAAAGTATGATTGATCAAAAAAAAAAAACCACCAAAAGCGTGCCTCTTATAGAATCATCTAACTGTGCATATAGGGAGCACCATTAAGCTGTTACATGCTGGGAACATTAGTCTTGATGGAATATTAGTCAATAATAAAAATCCTCTTTTAAAGGATTGCTTATGCAGAATCAAATTTTATTTCCCGAAGTTGCAGAAACGCAGTGGGAATGCAAAGAAAAGCAGAGTGTACAGTTCTTTATAAAGTGCTATAAGTACCAGAGGCACAGTCTCTTGTGCATTCAATCCAGTAAATTTTATAGAAAATTACATTTAATACCATGTATTTATTTTCTTCTCATAATCATGGATCACTTAAATACTTTCGTTAGTTTCAATATAAGGTTATATTAAAAAAGGAAAGAAAATTTATCATTATCCATTTGTTATAAAAAAAAAGAAAACAGGAAGATTTATAATAAAGTAAAACTCAAAGGATCCCAATCTTATTCCACTTGCAATTATAGAATACATTTAAGTCATGAGGTTACACAGCCTTGGCAGATGAGCTGAGCTAATTTATAGGTATTTAATTAACTCCACGGGGTAGAGTCCCCTGTTGTTGCTTTGTGATTGTAATATTTATATTGATAATTATAAAACTAATTTAAAATATTAAAGGAAACCTAAGTGAATTCAGGAAAAGCGCATTCTCTCTCAGACTCCAAGTGTTTTCTATCAGATTGTGAAAACTGACCCAATGTTCATCAAAGAGTATTACTTGGAGCTGCTGTGGTATAAGAAGAAAAGAAGGAGGAAAGAGGAATTTTTTTTTTCCTTGGGGGGTGGGAGAATCTGAAGAGTGTTTTATTATCTTTTTGCAGTCTTCATTAAAAGTAATGTAGGACTCAAAGCAGGAAATGCTGTTTCCTTTAAAAGATACAGGTTATTGGAGATGGAAAGAGAGTACAATAGGTAGGGTACTTGCATGTGACTGATCCTGACTTGATTGCTAACATCTCTGATGGTCCTCAAACCCTGCCAGGCCAGACCCCTGGCAAATAAGTCTATCTCTCAGTTACTATTTATTATTTTTTTAAACTTCTGTTGCATTCTTTTTTCTTCGTACATAGGAGCAATGATACCTTTTTAAGAAAATTTTTTTTTTCTTTTTGGGTCACACCCAGCAGTGCACAGGGGTTACTCTGGATTCTGCACTCAGGAATTACTCTTGGTGGTGATTGGGAGACCACATGGGATGCTGGGAATTGAACCCAGGTCGGCCGCATGCAAGGCAAACGCGTTACCGGCTGTGCTATCACTCCAGCCGCCTTTGTAAGAAAATTTTAAAGTTAAAACCCTGCTTTAGAGTCTGGAGTATTGCTCAGCAGTAGAGGTAGAGCACTTGCTTTACATGTCTGAGGTCGTGGGTTTTGTCCTCAGCATCACACACAGTGCATTTGGAAGGAACGGTGGACTAGAGTGACATAAGGAGAGTAGTGGAAGGTCTTAGGCACTGTCATAGTGGTAAAAGTGCAGTAACTTTGTATATCAGAATGATCATGTTTCTTAAACCATAAAAAAGTTAAAAATTGGTACAAAGTAAGCAAACAGAGTCACCTTTTACTACATGTCTGTTTCTTACTTTCTCTTTAAAAACTGGATAATTTATTTTATTTTATTTTATTTTATTTTTTATTTATTTTTTTTAAAATTTTTTATTGAGTCACCATGTGGAAAGTTACAAAGTTTCAGGTTTAAATCTCAGTTATACAATGCTCGAATACCCATCCCTTCACCAGTGCTCATATTCCACCACCAAGAATCCCAGTATAGCTCCACCCCGCCCCCTCACACCCCTAACCCCCCCACGCCCCTAGCCCCCCCCCGCCTGTGTAACTAATAAATTTCACTTTACTTTCACTTTGATTGCATACAATATTTCAACAAAACTCACTATTATTGTTTGGAGAGTCTCTCCCCTAAAGTCAGACCTGCTGAAAAGGAAGCATTAGATAATTTGTTTTCCATTGCTGAGGATGAAGAGGTATGAGGTCGAGTGACCACACTTAGCGGCCTCTCAGTTTTGGGTTTCTGTAATTTAGTATTTTAGTAACTAAGTCCAGAGAGATATCTGCCAGAAGTTGCATTGTTGCCAACTTGTACTTCTCAGAAAAACTGGATAATTTTGTAATTTTCTTAAGAATCAGTTCATGCAATCTACTAAACTCAGAAGTTACGGGTAAAGTTAGGAACAATGTCATTGAGTTGAGTGGATAGATCTTTTTTGAAAACAAACACAAAGAACAAAGTTTTTCCCTGTTAATTTAACAAAGCATTAAATAAAACTTTGTTAGAGGAAGTAAAGGAAATGTATGAAATTAGTTGACAATGCTTCTCATGCACTTAATGAACAGAGCACTGCATCTGTATATTTTCTCCTAAGCTCCTTCCTGCTTGTCTTTGGAGAAAAAAGTGACTGGTCTGTGTTTTCAATTTGGGTTAACAGTCTGATTGATTATAAAAATATTGGAGAAATCATTAGTAAATATGTTTAAAAACAAAACAAAACCTTGTTTGCAACCCAGAAATGTATCTTTAGCTACTACAGTAATCAAATCACAAGACAATTACAGAGATACTTTCAGTAATTAATAGTACTTTAACTAAAATTAAATTTCTTAGTCTAGGATTAAATTGAATCTCAGCAAAAATTTTCAGTCTCATCTTTTTCTTCCTTCTGTGAAAATTGATAGAAAGCAACAAACTTAGGATGCTACTGAGGAAGGAAATCAGTTTTGTTTACTGGAAAATTCTGAAGCAACTACTTCATTTTTTTCTTATCTATGTGCAATATAATACATTTTCAATGTATTGATGGAGGTGAAAACCTATCAGGCAGATTTATCAGGTCAATCAGGTCAAGTGTTTCAAACAAGATCATATTTTTTTCCTATACTTTGTTCTTTTTTCCCATTAAGTGCAAGCTTTATTTTTTGACATCTGAAAATCAAGGTAAAGTTATTTTGTTTTTGTAAAAAAAAAGAAAGTTAATATGACAGTTAATATAAGCATTCAACAAATTATCTCATTTAGTATAAACTTGGAACATGTAGTAGATTTAGCTCATATTATAAAGCTAGTCAAAAAGCATTGCTATCCCAAGTAAGTTGATATCTACCTTAAGTTCCACTTGAGCTATTGTTTTAGCTTTTTAAAATGAATCAATTGTGTCCCCTCTAATATAAGTGAGAAATATTTTTGCTTATGCATTTCTTTTTTTAAATATTTCTATTTAATTAAAAAAATTAACTGTCTAAGATGAAACTCAGGTAATTCACACATGCAAGCTAAATATTATACCTTTGAGTTATATCCCTGACCTATTATTATAAGTTTCTTAAAAAGTAACATTGGTAACATAATACCATGTTCCAGTTGACAGTTGGTAATTTCATAAAGCATGTTTTCATATCTAGGAATCTAAGAAGCTTTTTTTTTCATTTCAAGGTCTGAGCACAGTGGACAAAGAGGTGGTGGTGGTAGTGATGGTGGTGGTGATGGTGGTGGTGATGGTGATGTGGTGGTAGAAGTGGTGATAGTGGTGGTGGTGATGGTGGTGATGGTGGTTATGGTGGTGATGGTGCTGGTGGTAGAAGTGGTGATAGTGGTGGTGGTGATGGTGGTGATGGTGGTTATGGTGGTGATGGTGCTGGTGGTGGTGCTGGTGATGATGGTGGTGGTAGTGGTGATAGTGGTGGTTGGTGGTGATGGTGGTGTTGTAGTGGTGGTGGTGATGGTGGTGGTGATGGTGATGTGGTGATAGAAGTGGTGATAGTGGTGGTGGTGATGGTGCTTATGGTGGTGCTGGTGCTGGTGGTGGTGCTGGTGATGATGGTGGTGGTAGTGGTGATAGTGGTGGTTGGTGGTGATGGTGGTATTGTTGTTGTTGTGGTGGTGGTGGTGATGGTGGTGATGGTGGTGGTGATTGTGATGTGGTGATAGAAGTGGTGATAGTGGTGGTGGTGATGGTGGTGATGGTGCTGGTGGTGGTGTTGGTGATGATGGTGGTGGTAGTGGTGATAGTGGTGGTGGTGATAGTGGTTGTGGTGGTGGTGGTGATTGTGGTGGTGGTGGTGGTGATGGTGGTAGTGGTAGTGATGGTGGTTGTGGGGGTGATAGTGGTAGTGGTGATGGAGGTGGTGGTGATGGTGGTGATGGTAGTATGCAGCTATTGAGGGCAACTCTGCTGGGCTGGCACTGGTGCTACATAAATTACTTTTCTTGTTTCTCCAAGAGTCTATTCTCATCTTTTCCCTTTGTCAGGTTATTTTGTGACAGCAAAAGAGCTTTTGATGCAGGAACAAAGATGATGTGGGATGAGAGTCTGAAATTCTCTTCTCCTTGAAATCAGAACTTGGTACTAGGTACTAAGGAAATCAGTGGCTGATGAAACCTGTGCTCTGAGGCCACAGATACAGGAAGTGAACATATTTCATAATCACTTTATATTATATGCAAAGAAATTTTTTGTATATTCACTCATTTCATCCTTACAACCACATAGTCATTTTTATTCAACTGCTTGTGATCTATTTTATAGAGACCGAAGAAAAGAAGATAAGAAAAGTTAAACATATTGCCACATTTGTAGATCTCAAATTTCTGGTTTGATTCTGGCTCTAGGGCTTGAATGCTTCAGCATCACCCTAATATAAGGGTGGGGGTGCATTCTAAACTCTAAGAAATTGGAGCTTGTTGTTTATAAGTGTAGTGTTAACCTGTTTTTTTTAAAGAAATCTGAATTGAGTAGTCTTGCAGAACTATTTTAGTGGAGATGAATTCTTTAGCTTCTATTTGTCTGAAAGGCTTTTATCAATCCTTCAAATATGAGTGAAAACTTAGCTGCATAGAATAGTCTTGATTAAAGGTTTTTTCCCCCCACTTTTTAACTTTGAATATCATATGTCCTGCTTCAGGTTTGTTAACTTTTTTTTTTTAAGAGTTCATGCCTTTTATTAACCCATACAGGTAAATTATTTGTCTTCTGGTTTGTTGAAACAGTATGTCAGACAACATTTGCCACAATAATGTCTGTCAAAGTGGCTGGCCATAAAAACTCCAGCACCACATTCATCTGAAGGGCATTCCCGGCGAAGGCGGCTGATTTTGCCATTCTCATCCACCTTGTAGTATTTCAGGACAGCCAGTTTAACCTCCTTTCTCTTATGCTTATTCTTCTTGGGAGAGGTGTAAGACTTCTTCTTCCTTTTCTTTGCACCACCCCGAAGCCTCAAAACGAGATGAAGAGTGAACTCCTTTTGGATGTTGTAGTCAGACAAAGTACGTCCATCTTCAAGTTGTTTACCAGCAAAGATCAATCTCTGTTGATCAGGTGGAATTCCTTCCTTATCCTGGATCTTGGCCTTGACATTTTCTATCGTATCCGAGGGTTTGACCTCGAGAGTGATAGTCTTCCCCGTAAGGGTTTTCACGAAAATCTGCATCTTGGAGGTGGGCCCACCGCAGATGGCGGATCGGAAAGCAACTTTTTTTGGTCAGAAAATATGATAGTCTTTTGGGAGTTTCCTTAAAAATAATTTTTAGTTTTTTGTTTCTTGACATTAGAATTTTGTCTTTATCTTGATTTTTTGCCATTATTTAAATTATAGTCTGTTGGTTCAGATCTTTTGGACTTACTTCCTTTGAACTATTTTGGGCTTTGCACTCAGGAATTACTTCTGACGGTGCTGTGTGTGTGTAGAGGAACCATATGGGATGCTGGGAATCGAACCTGGGTCAACTGCATCAAGGCAAATGCCTTACCCACTGTATTATCGCTCCAGCCCCTTCATTGGAACTTTTGAACTTCCTAGATCTGTGTTTCTGATCCCTTCTTTATACTGGGGAAGTTCTTTCCTTATGATGCAAATTTTATTCCTCTTGGTGCTCTCCCATAAATCACTTGTATTATCCTCACCTTAAAAATTATTTCTTTACATATGCTAGTTTTTTTAATGCTTTTTTCTACATTCTCAAATTCACTGACTTAATCTTTGGATTCTGCTATTTTATACTACTGTCGTGTTCTCTTAGTGCCATGTTCTCATAAAATCTTCATTGTGTGCATTTTTCTCTTGTCCAAATTCCGACTTTTTATGAAGAATTCAGTCATATTATTTGAAAGACTCATCTTTTTAACTATGTAATAAAGCCTATTACATAGTGGAGGCATTATGAAGACACATAGGGAAAGTACAATCATATGATAGAATAATGATAAAGTCATAAACCAAGGAATAGAAAAGATTATTTGAAAACACAAGAAGCAAAATGAGACAAGGAGTTAAAACGCTCTCAAACTCAAAGGTCAGCTGCCACTGGGCACTAATAACTTTCTACTCTAGTGGAACTGTGGAATTAGATTTCAACATGTCATTTCTGGGGCCACAATTCAACCTAAGCAGGAATCCAATGAGTAAACTTACTAAAAAAAAAGTTTTCTTTTGGGGCAATATGTTTGTTTATTTGGGGGTATATGTTAATATGAGTGATACAAGGAAATACATATTTAATTAACAGCTTTAGACAAAGGTTTTTACTAAACATTTATTAGAAATGAATGACATTGGGCACTATTTGGTAAAAAGATTATAGCAAAACCACAAATGCTAATGCTATTGTAGCCATGTTACCTAAACTTTGATAAAAAAAAAATTAAAGGCAAAAACCAGCATTGAAAGAGTTTTGATAATTCTACAGCATCTTGAGGAGTTGATGTTATCATTATTTTGGCTTTACACTGTAGTTCTGTGAAGAAGAATGATAAACACCTATTTCTTTTTGTTCTTTCAATTAGATATGTTCTTTTGGGAAGTATATGCTCAATTTATCCCTTTCATCTTAGAGGTTGTCTTAAATTCTCCACCTTCAAGATGTTGCAATTCAATACCATGTTACATTATTAGTTTCCTATTGATGCTGTATAAATTACCACAAACTCAATGCTTTGAAAATAAGAGATTGGAAGTCTGAAATGTGTGTTAAAGGACTAAAATTAAGCTGTTAACAGAGCTTCCTGTTTTCAGAGGCTCTAGAAGACACCAAGTTTCTTGTCTTTTCTGGTATTCAGAGGTCACCTGCTTTTGTTGTTTTTTGATGACCTCTGTACTTTCAAAGTCAGCATTATAACATCATCAAATCAATCTGTTTCTCTCCTTTTCTTTTTCATTTTCTCCTCTGCATCTACCTCCCCAACCTCTCTTAATATTTAATAGTAGTTGTTTAGCAGGCTGTCTCAGTGAGGATCTTAACAAAATATCACCTGTATACAAGTGCTTGTGCTTTTCTGCCTCTCATAATGATTTTGTTAATCCTATTGTGCCTACCCAGGTAATTCAGGATAATCTTGTCATCTTAATATTGTTAACATATTTCTTCTGCAAAGTCCCTTTTTCTTGATAGGTAATGTGTAAGTAGTTTTTAGGGATTATGATTACATTTGCTGGTGCCAATAGCCTTTCTACTACATATGTTAGTTGCTAAGATTCTTTTCCCCTTTTCTGTATCTCCAATTTGAGATCATGGAACTTTGCAAACTGTATTTCTGCTTTAGTCGCTGTTTCTTTGTTAGATTGTGCCAACAGGGGGTATTAAAGGATATTGAAATGCAGTAATGATCGAAAGGGGATTTAATTCTTTTTCTGGTTTGATGCATTTATTGGCATTACCCAAACAATGATCCTTATGCATCAGAGGATGCTGCAAACCTCAGTTTTTTCTACATTCTCAAAACAGTCATGCTTTAGAGTCAGTCTCATTACCCTCAGTTGTAAAAGGGGTACATAGGTACTATACAATTGTGGAATGAACCTCTCAGGAATTCCAAGCCTCCCTTTATCAAAACCAGTGTTTCAAGTCTCTGGGTTATGATAATCTCAAATTATTGTCTTTGTTTTTCCAACCTAAAATGTAGATAGAAGTTTCTAATAGTTATTACTACATCGTTTGTGTTTGCATTTTTCAATTCTCTAGAGTCTGTTCAGTAACTTAATTATATTAAAACCTACTGGTTGAAATCCCTAATATGCATTAGTTTTCCTGATACTTTTGCGCAGTCATCTACAAGTAGGTATAGACTAAGCAGTGAGGATAGCATACATGAAATGGATGGCATTGACTGTGAGGGAAGAGAAATTACCCTAGGCCTCTCTGGTGCCAGTTCTTTTGCAGAAAACATTAAAAATTATTCTAATTTCCAAGATTACAAGATAATTTTCTTCTTAGTGTAGAAAAATTAAATCCCAAAATATATTTACACTGGTTTTGAGCTTTTATTGAAACAGAGAAAAATCATTTAAAAGCATATAAAACAAAATTATTAAAGAGTCTAAATACATCTTAAGGTTGAAATTATGCAGAAAATTTTAGTTTGAAAAACTGAATCCAGCATTTACCTAATTTTTAATAGTAACAGTTTATCAGTGCATCTAAGTGAAGAACTTGTGAAAATGACATGTGACCAGGTGTGTATGTATATTTGCGTGCAAATAAACTGCTAAATAACTTTCCATTTGTCTTGCTAGGCAAATGCTATATGCCACACACAATTTATGACTTCATTCACTACATATTTGAACATCCTTTAGATTAAATTCTTGTGAGATAAATGCACTCAACATAAAATAATAATGTTTCAATTATGTCAATGTCATCTTAATCATGTCTGAATCTACTTTTTATGCTATGACATTAATTAGCAGCCCAGAGCCCTTTCTTAAGTTTCACATCCAGCCTTTGAGAGATTATCCATCAGAAAGGAATGATGTTTGTCTAGGAGAATACTTATCTTAATGGACTGAATATAATTATTTTTGAAATGTTCAGATCTTCACTCTTCCATTTTCCTCTATCTTCTGCTAAGCTTTAATGGACCATATAGCTCTTTAAGCGTATTGACACACCATACTGATAGGAAGTGATATGATATAATTCTACCAGAAGTAAAAACAATCAGGTATGTATATATTAGAACACAAACAAGTCCACATTCATACATAACCCACAGAAGTTTCTGGGAAAGTTGGGCACATAGAGCAAGTCATCCAGAAGATTCCCATTGATTTAAAATTGGGTTGCAAGACATAGGGAAAATAGTTTACAAAAGGAAAATTTGTAGTATGTGTGTGTATTAAGCTTGTGTGAGCATGTTTGGGAACACATGGATGAGTAGAGAGTAGAAGGTGAATAATATTGTATTCTAGTCTAAGATAAAGTCTTAAGGTTGAAACTACTAATATAAGGGGCTGGAGCAATAGCAGAGGCGGTAGGGCATTTGTCTTGCAAGCGGCTGACCCGGGTTAATTCCTAGCATCCCATATGGTCCCCCAAGCACCACCAGGAATAATTCTTCTTTTTTTAATTTTTATTTTATCACCATGTGGAAAGTTACAAAGTTTCTAGGTTTATGTCTCAGTTATATAATATTCAAACACCATCCCTTCACCAGTGCCCATATTCCAACACCAAAATCCTCAGTATACCCCCTGCCACCACCCCCCACCCCCAACTATATAACTGATGAATTTCACTTTATTTTCTCTTTACCTTGATTACGTTCCATATTGCAAAACAAAACTCACTATTGTTGTTGGAGTTTCCCTCCAAGAAAGACAGCCCTACTAAGGAAGCATTTGATAATTGATTTTCCATTAAAAGATTGTATGTTTTCAGTTTTTAGAAAAGGCCGCACGGTTCGGATGTGTCCCAGTTCCACAAGCCGGAGCCGTGTTAGTTGCTGCTCAGTGTCGCCAGGGCTCCATCTGGAGAAGGTGTGCTGGCTGTACCTTCTCTGTCCGGATCCCCAGTGTTGCTGGCCCGGTTTCAGGTCCGGAGCATTTCTCCAGCCGCCTTGCTCACCAGAATGCCTGGCCTCTTCTCTGTTGAATCCCACCAGGAATAATTCTTGAGGGCATGACCCAGACGTAATCCCTGAGTATTGCCGAATGTGACCCAAAAAGCAGAAAAATAAAGTCTAATATAAAGGAGCCGGAGCGATAGCACAGTGGTTGGGCGTTCGCCTTTCACGAGGCTGACCCGAGTTTGATTCCTCCACTCCTCTCAGAGAGCCCGGCAAGCTACCGAGAGTATCAAGCCAACGCGGCAGAGCCTGGCAAGCTACCGTGCGTATTGGATATGCCAAAAACAGTAACAGTAAGTCTCTCAGTGAGAGATGTTACTGGTGCCCGCTCGAACAAATTGATGAAATAATATAAAACTTAAATATGTCTGGAGCCAGAGGATCACTGAGGGAGAAATCGAATAGAATACTAGAGTCATTTATAAATTAATTTTGAGTTTCTAAACCAGATTTGTGACTCGAAACCATGTCCAGAGATCCGATTGGCAAACTGTGTATTATGCTCAGTCTCCTGTAGACTTTGTCCAGCAATATCACAGGATAGTGGGTATGGGACAGGTAAAGCTGCTGCATAAAGACAGTAGAGGATTAATTATAGAATATATGATTTTTAAAACCATTAGAGATCATAAGTGGCTTCTATTGTCTCTCTATATATTCAGGTACACCAACTCAACATTTCAGTTTCTTCTTTAGTGTTATTTTTCCTTTTAACTTTGTTGCTCATGTAACTTAACTTCACATGATTAGTAACCATGAATGTGATTTGCTGTATGTTCCCAACTCTTTTACTAAACTCTACTAACTACCAGGATGTTATTTTTTTTTAATGAATATATACTTGTTTTGACTTTTTGGCAGAATTTTGTAACATTCTTAATGCAGCAACAAAAGTAGAATATAAAATATGGCTAAAAGTGAGCTCAATGGCAAGTACATTTGATCTGAATATGTAATTAATTATTAGAACCTTTACATTTCTCTGATGGCTTAATTGAAAAGTCTAGCCTAGAGAGAAGCCTTGGGTACTGATGAGTTAATGTTTTTCAATTTCTATGTGAGGATATAAAAGAATAATGAATAAATAAATTATGTTGCCTGTTCTAGTGCCTAAAATATGTACAAAATACTCAGTGATGTTTCTACTACTAGTAGTATGTCTGTTTTCTTCCCTGGCAATAATTGTTGGGTTCATATATTATGGACTACAAGGTAATATATGACTAATTTGTTTTCTGTTAATTACTGTTATATCAGAGTGCATCTTCTGACACTAAAATATTTAAAATAATTTATGAAATGTTAAATTTATATCTTTTTTTTTTAAATCTGCATCCTTAGCAGATGAACAAAGATTTACCACGTGGATCTGACTTTTGTTAATATGATATTAAGTGTCTAAATATCACAGGAAATAAAAACAAATATAGGTCTTATTGATATATACAAAACATCTGAATAAGTGAATGATTCACTTTTTTTACATCACATATTTAGAGAATGACTTTAGTTATAGCTACACATTAGGAAGTGAAATAAAGAGAAACTGGCTAATTAGTGTTGTCAAATAAACAAAATTCTAGAGATTCCAATTCAGTATCTTGAGCCAAATAAATTAATCAATTTTCTACAACAATTGTATTAACTGAAATATGGCTATAAGTGAGCCCAATGGTAAATACATTTGATTGAATATATAAAAATTTTTAAACTATGCTCTATTATTTATGAGCAGGGAATCAGCATTTGGGAATCGTCTGCTTAAATAAAAACTGAATCCAAGGCCTGTGAGATAAGTACAGGGTTTAAAGTACTTGCCCTGCATCTTGCAACAGATGTTCGAATCCCGGGCACCCCATATGGTCCCCCCTAGCATCACCAGGAGTCACTTCTATGCATAGACCAGTTGAGGCCAAACACTTTCTTGTCCCCCCAAAAGATTAAATGGACACAAAATGCAACTGATTTTCAACAAAAGCTTTCTAAGCTTCTACTTTTGAAGCATGTGTCTATAAAATTTGACAGATTTGATTTTGCTTAGGAATAAAACGTTTACATCACAAGATGTAAACATTTTATTTGGAGGTGGGGGGAAGGGATGGTGAGCACAGCAAGCAGTGCTAAAGAGTCACTTCCTTGTAGGCTTGGGGGGCCATGTGGGATGCTGGGGATTAAACAAAAGTTGGCAATGTGCAAGGCAAGCACCCCCTACCTACTGTACTATCACTTGGGCTCTGTGGTATTTTCTTTTCCTTTAATTCGTGCACTATAAGTCATAAGGCCCTCCAATAATGCTGCTGCTAAAAAAAAAGTCTCCTTTTCCATGTAGGACAATAGGTATAATCAAATGACAATGGGACTACTATGTTTTACTTTCAGAGGGTGTCTATCACAGATAAGAGAGCATAGTTTAAAATTTTCTTTTATTTAAATTTTTTTTTTAATTTTTGATCCACACCCAGTGATGCTCAGTGGTTCCTCCTGACTCTGCTTAGAAACTACTCCAGGCACTGTTCTTGGGGACCATATGGGATGCCAGGGATCTGAACCAGGTTTGGTCACATGCAGGGCAAATGCCCTATCTGCTATACTGTCTTTCCAGCTCCCATTGAGCAGAGTTTTAAAGTTACAGACTTTATAGACTTTGGGACCTGCCTGTGTCTGAAGATTAGTTCCTTTTTTTTTCTTTTTAAATTTTGCTAACTTCTTTTTAAATCTTCACTTCAGTTTCCACAAGCTTCTCAGATGTTTGTGTCATACGAACTTAAAGTGTTTAATGACTTAGCTTTTACTTTATGATCATCATCATTATTACTAAACTTAATTAGCCA
This sequence comes from Sorex araneus, assembly GCF_027595985.1. NCBI lineage: Eukaryota > Metazoa > Chordata > Mammalia > Eulipotyphla > Soricidae > Sorex > Sorex araneus. Next base: position 127,939,495 of record NC_073302.1, on the reverse strand, counting down.
ATGATTATGGGATATATGATCCCATGCTGTTATCTTTTAAAATATCTAACTGCACTATTCTTTTTTTTTTTTTTTTTGCTTTTTGGGCCATACACAGGGGTTACTCCTGGCTCTGCACTCAGGAATTACTCCTGGCAGTGCTCAGGGGACCATATGGGATGCTGGGATTTGAACCCGGGTCGGCCGTGTGCAAGGCAAACTCCCTACCCACTGTGCTATCGCTCCAGCCCCAAACTGCACTATTCTTGACTTTAAAATACAACCAAGGATGTCTCTAGACTGTGAACTAAGCCATAGCCCCACACCGGCCGAGGAGGGGAAATATCCTTCTTTCTCGGTTTTTTCCCTTTTCAGGGAGAAGCGGCATGGCGTCCGCCATATTATGAGGACTATTAAGCAGGTATGAACTTGGTGGCGCGAGAAGGAGGGAAAAAAAGCATTATGAACTTGAAACAGGGGGATGCTTGGGCAGTCTCTGGCTGGGGGCAATATGGGTGCGAGTTCCGCCAAGATTCAATCTGGGTGGCCACACTTTTGTGTGGCCGCTTTGCTGCTGATCGACCACAATCCAGAGACCAGCTAGACTACTTTTGGTCCCAGCAACTGCTTACAGCCATGTCTGTGAACTAAGCCATTGTCCCATTCTGCCCCAGGAAGGGAAAGGATGCAATTTCTAACATAAATCTCCCTGGACTTAATTACTAAAATACTAAAATACAGAAATCTAAATCCTAAAGATATAGACTTCATCTCTCTTCACTTAGCGATGGAAAACTAATTATCAAATGCTTCCTTGTCAATAGGGCATTTTTAGGGGGGGAAACTCCAACAACAATAGTGAATTTTGTGTTGAAATATGGAATGTAATCAAGGTAAAGAGAAAATGAAGTGAAATTTATCAGCTATGCAGGTGGGAGGTATACTGGGGTTTTTGGTGGTGGAATATGGGCACTGGTGAAGGGACAAGTGTTCGAGCATTGTATAACTGAGACAAGCCTGAGAACTTTGTAACTTTCCACATGGTGATTCAATAAAATAAATAATTTTAGAAAATTTAAAAATAAATAAAATAAAATACAACCAGGGACACATTATAAGACATTTCCTACCCATTTTCCATAATTACCACACCATATTTGATAGAGTTCAATCAGTAGGCAACAAATCATAGAGAGTAATATATATATTACATTGCGCTTATATATATTAATATATATATAATATATATATTATCGCATATTGAGGGTTGCATTTCCCTCCCCGCCCCCCCCGAGCAGAGCCTTGACAGTTGAGGACCTCCAGAACCTAGCAACAGCCATGCTCAGGGCCACTCTCCACATGTTTGGATGAGCCTCACACATAGGGGAGCCGGTGGAGGAACCCATGTGTTTGGAACCCAGGACCAAGATCTCTAAGGCTGCTCGGATTGAAAAAGGGCCTCTTCCACCCAGATCCCCCATTTTACAGTAGGTGGACTGCCCCCAGTGCCATGTAATCCCATCAATAGCTAACACCCAGAGACTATAAAACCAAGCTCCCAGAAGCATGTCACCACAATGCAGCGGCAAGACATCTAATAGCCTAGTTTTCCCTCTTGGAGAACCTGACAAGCTACCGAGAGTCTATTGCCCACTTGGGAGAGCCTGACAAGCTCCCCATGGCGTATTCATATTCAAAATACAGTAACAGACATATACATATCTCTGGGAGAGCCCAGCAAGCTACCGAGAGTATCCTGCCTGCACAGCAGAGCCTGGCAAGCTACCCGTGGCGTATTCAAAATATGCCCAAAACAGTAATGATATGTCTCATTCCCCTGACCCTGAAAGAGCCTCCAATCGTTGGGAAGGACAGGCTGCTAAACTCTCAGTGCTAAGTGTAATAGAGATGTTACTAGTGCCCGCTCAAGTAAATTGACGAACAACAGGATGACAGTGATACAGTGATGCCAGTGGTACTACATACCTCTTGGAGAGCGTGACAAGCTACTGAGAATATCCAGCCTGCACAGGCAGAGCCTGGCAAGCTACCCGTGGCGTATTCAATATGCCCAAAACAGTAAGGATGGGTCTCATTCCCCTGACCCTGAAAGAGCCTACAGTTGGGAAAGACAAGTAAGGAGAAGCTGCAAAAATCTCAAGGCTGGGAGGAATAGAGACGTTACTGGTGCCCACTTGAGTAAGTCAACGAACAATGGGATGACAGTGATGCAGTGACAGTGATATAAAACTTAAAACTTAAAAACTGAAGTTTTCTAAGTTCAATTTTTATTGTTATTAGACAAATGGTATAAAACATTTCCTTAGCTTTTTCATTTTATAATACTCATTTCAGCCTCCATTATGTTTATCACCTAGTCTTTGGTTTCTTTTCTTGCCTTCTCTTACTTTTAGTTTGTTTTTTTTTTCTTTTGCTCTTTGGGTCACACCTGGCGATGTGCAGGGGTTACTCCTGGCTCTGCACTAAGGAATTACTTCTGACTGTGCTCATGGGATGCTGGGAATAGAACCTGGGTCGGCTGCGCGAAAGGAAAACGCCCTACCCGCTGTGCTATTGTTCCAGTTCCTGTTAAGTTTTTTTATGTTCATTACTTATAGTCTAAATTATATAGAAGTGTCTATAGGCTAATCTTGAAGTGGTTAATACTAGGTGTTTTAAAATTTTTTAAAATATTTTTATTTTTATGAAGTAGTTTACAATATTTGATTATATCTAATGTTCAAACACCAATTCCACCACTATAACACCTTCCCATCAGCATATTTGTGATGTTCCCAACCCCTGCCCCAAAGCAGAACTAAAATAATTCATTTTGTGTAAATACTAGTTAAAGGAACCTAAAATAATCCTTTGCTGGTCTGAAGTTATGGCATCATGTTACAAATTAACTTACCTGCCAGTATTTACTTCACATGGAATCTGTCTACATAATTTCTAAATTACTTATAATATACTTTAATTGCTCCTATAGCTATTTTTGGCAAACACTCTACCATTAAATCACATATTTAAATTCTCTGTATGTGGAAATGTGCTCACTTGACATTGCATTATTATTTCAGCAGTGATTTTTTTTAATGGTTTCCTTTAAAATATTTTCTTGACTGAGTAAAGGTCTCCCAATTTCTTTCTGAAGAGATTGGAAATATCTTCACTGACTGTTATGAACTGCAGCCAATTCAAACACATTCTGCTCAAACACTGATTTTTCTAGGCCTTGTCTTTCTTAGGTGTAAGCTAAGAGCCACATCATAGCTTGCTCTGTGCTTGCATATTAAGAGAGTGGCATAATAACCATAGTAGACACAATCTCTTTCAGTTTCACTCACTGAAGTGAATAATAAGCACAATAATTAGTATTACTAGAGAAAACACACCAATAATTGTCAAATACAAATAATTCAAGTTTTATAATTAAACAAAGTATTTGATATTTCTGGGATATGCTCTTCTAACTTAAATAACTTTGATAGAAAATAATTTTTCTGCTTTTATCCAATGCATAATAGACATTCTGTTACTTAATGGCCTGCTGATGGCCACATCACTTAGGCATAATTTTTTAAGTACGGCATTTTGAATTTCCATGCAAAGTCAAGATTAGTCTTGTGGTCCATTGTGTGTGCATACCAGAATAATTTTCTTTGAGAATAGTGTTATTTTTCAGTGTCCTGACAACAGGGATTTCCCAACAAATCCTTAATGTGGAGGTTGCATGTATGCTTATTTTGTATTTTAGGAAAGTTCTCAGATTTCCTCATCTTACAAAGTTGTGTGTGTTTGGGTTTTTCTTGGATTATATTTTCTCATCTATTGTTGTCTTTTTTATGTTTCATAAATTAGAATAACTCAGTCAGGGAAATCGGTATCAAGGCATTTTCTTTCTTAAAAAAACTTTTTTAAATTGAATCACTGTCAGAGAGACCCCTACAAAGCTGTTCATGATTGGATTTCAGTCTTACAGTGTTCCAACACCCATCCCTCCACCAGTGTGCATTTTCAAGTACCACTATCTCCCACCCCCAACCCCTGCCTGCCTCTATGGCAGGAACTTTTCTTCTCTCCTTTTCTCTCTCTCTCTCTCTCTCTCTCTCTCTCTCTCTCTCTCTCTGTCTATCTATCTATCTATCTATCTATCTATCTATCTATCTATCTATCTCTCCTTTTGGACATTGTGGTTTGCAATATTGATACTAAAAGGTTATTAAGAATATCCTTTTACCTACTTTTAACACTCAGTTCTTGTCCAGCGTGATCATTCCCAGCTATTATTGTCATACAGGTCACTTCTCTATCTTATCTTCCTTCAGCTCCCCCATCCCATACTTGTGGTTGGTCATAACCATTGACCAGTCCTCATAACCCTTGTTTTCCCTGGCCATGAATATTAGTCTCTACTTTATATATTTTCATATACCACATATGAATGCAATTATTCTATACCTGTCCCTCTCCTTCTGACTCATTTCATTCAGCTTGATACTCTCCATGTCCATCCACTTATAAATAAATTTCATGACTTCATTTTTCCTAACAGCTGGATAGTATTCCATTGTGTATAAGTGCCATAGTTTTTTTTATCCATTTGTCTGTTCTTGGGCACTCAGGTTGTTTCCAGATTCTGGCTATGGTAAACAGTGCTGCAATGAACATAGGAGTGCAGATGGTGTTTCTGCTGTGTATTTTTTATTAAGGCATTTTCAGTTTCCTTTTGTAACTCTTGTCAGTTGCCATGTGATTTATTTTTGATCTTAGCATTTAGCTCTTTTAGGTTCACAATTGTCTATAGCATGTCACTGTATCACTTATTGTTATCCTGTTGTTCATCGACTTGCTCTAGTGGGCACCAGTAACATCTCCATTTGTCCCTGTCGCATGCTAGTGTAGTCCACGTGCTAGTGGCTTATTGGGGGCTCTTTCAGGATCAGGGGAATGAGAACCATCGTTGTTACCGTTTTCAGCATATTGAGTACACCATGGGTAGCTTGCCAGGCTATGCCATGTGGTAGCTTGCCGGACTCTTTGAGAGGGATGGAGGCTTTTGGGCTGTCCTCTAATCACCTTTATAGGTGTTCTCAGTCTACCAAATATAAGCTTTTTGTTGACTGGCATGTTGTAACGATCTGCACACTGACAAACACGCACCTGCCCATTTCTGGGCAACGCCAGGGAGATCTGCAGTCTCAGGTTGATCTCCTTAAGGTTGGTGGAGTGCTCCTGGAGGTTGTTGAGCAACTGGCAGAGCAGGACACAATCGCGGAAGGTCTGTGCCAGGTTGATCATCTGCACCGAGTACCAGGTCACCCAGTTGTTGACTGGCAGCACCCCGAAGTAGATGAGCCACTGCGTGCACTGCCGCAATGGCTCTATGTCTGATGGTGCTGTGACTCAGCCTGGCCGGGGCAGACGGCGACGCTAAGGCCACCACCACAGTTTCTTTGTGCCCCGCCAACACCATTCTGCCCAAATCTTACAGAACAGCCAGCGATGTCCATCAGGAATCATGCGTAGAGTTCCAGCAGTGATCATGCGTAAAGTTTCATGCCTGGCGTGCTGAGCCGAGTATTGTCTTAGGCGAGATGGTGAGCCGGGTTCAGGAGAGAGCGAGGGGTTCGGGTGGCGTCGGTGCCATCTTGTCTCCAATATACAGCTGAGCTGGAGGTGGTTTGTTGGTGTGTCTCCCACATACCTAACTTTTGACTGTTTAATTTCTTGGTAAACTTGGCCCCAAGTTGTTGGGGTCTGGCCAAAGGCACAGCTGCCAATTTTGAGGTGTCTGGAAGTCTGAAAGCATCATCAGGCTGCTGATACACTCACCCCACAGGTACAGGCTGACCTGCTGGCGGCACCATACCCCACTCTGTAGTGTGTATAAAGGCAAATTTATTCTCAAGGTCTATAGATCTGGTTTAAATTAGCCATTTATCATTCCCAAAATATATTAGCTATACATTTCAATGGTTTAGAAGTATTTAATTCCTCTATAACTCTAAAAATGGCTTTATTAATCTTTTGAGACAACTGGAAATATTTTCTTAGTTTGTCAAATAATATTTTCAAGTTTTACACAGTACTTAAGTAAAATTCTATTATCACCTATATGGAAAGTAAAAAAAAAAGCCTTACATAAATGTTACATATACAGTCCTCTGCTCTACCAACTGAGCTATCAAAGGAAGCAGATAAATGTTACATATAATAAAATAATTTAATATTCATGTGTTCTACTTGGTATATAAGGCAACAAAATACAGGTTTCTGGTTTGATGCTATTATTAGAAATACTAGTTTTATTCTGATTTTTAAAAGCACATTAATATTTTGATAATGCCCAGACTCATTTTAATTATTCTAAAGTAGAAAATATTTGGTTACAATGAATAAGTTCAAGTATTATGAAACACATAGATTCAGAATATTTAGCTCATCTTAAGTGTATGCCTATAATAATTTTACACTTAGAAATTGTGATTGCTATGAATTTAAGTTTATAGTTTTAGTCTTAATTTTACTTCTTCAAAGTTTCCCTGAAATATAAATTATATGTAGAGAAACACAAAATTCTCAAATTGCATATATTTCCCTGTGTATGATAAGTTAAATTTGAGAAGTTAAAGAATCAGTTTTGTTTGTATCTAAATTGGTTATCAGTGGATAGAGCAAATATTAGTGAATTTGTTTAATCACTGGTGCTTTGCAAAATAGAAAATAAGAGTACTGTGGAAAAAGATAAATGAGGAGGCAGAGATGTTTAGTACTTCTGTCATGAAGGCAATATCTACACAAAAACTAAAGCAAATGTAGCGTCCTTTTAGAGTTCTAGCAGAAAACATGACTGAATCCATGTATTTATGCTTAAGTTAAAGAATCCCACTGTGGAATTTTGAGTAGCTATGGCAGCAGAGGTACAGGATTGGTAAGGATGGAAGAGAATGTGGAACTCAAAGGACCAGGAACAGACTTTATCTGCAAAGTTCCAAAATACTGGGAAACAGCATGGTGGTATGCTGAGCACCCAGGTTCTTCAGGCAACCAACTGTGTTTTCATATCCACTGAAGTGGAAACAAGTGACTGAAAATTGGAAGCTTGGGGTGGAGCCAGTGTTTTCAAACAACGACACTACTGATGTTGTGAATGAAAGAAAAAAAATTGGTAAAGACCATGAGTAATAGTGGGGAAAGTATGAAAAAAAGAATATAAAATTCTGAACTTAAATGTATGAACTAAACGGTACAGTAGCTAAACTAAAAGACTCAATGTTGGAATTAGTAACAGAACAGAAGGACCAAAATAGCGAAGTTGGCCCATTGCCTCAAGATGACAATGACTACCCCCTCCCCCCGTAACCCCTATCAAAGGCATAAAGTAATTGGATAACTTAAGAAATAAATTCAACTTTCAGTTGCATACAAGAGATACACTTGAACTTTAATGACAAACATAGACTCAGAGTTAAAAGCTGGAAAATAATCATAGGCAAATAGCCAAACTCAGTGAGGGATGACTATGCTGTATTAGACAAAATTTAAACTAAAGAAGGTGATTTTTTAAAAAAAATTATCAGATCATTAAAGAAGAAATTACAGCCTATTTGTATTTTAAAAAGTAAAAAGCTTTATTTGGTAAAATCTATCATCAGAATAATATAAGAAGAATATTTATAGTTTTTTGGATATAACAATTATGAATGTTTGCTATAAGAAATAAGCTAAAAAAGAATAAATATTATGAAATAATTATATATTTCACCCTTAGCAACATCATTCTATACCCTCCTGAGTATTGCTCATTGTCATTAAGTTTTTGTAAGTTTCATGGGTGAGAATGATAACCTGTTTTCTATAATTTCAAAAGTCTATTTTAATAAACCCAATTATATTTTCACTACCAAAAAGAAAGAGAAGGTGATTTAATCCTTTTTAAAAAAATGTATTTATCAATTTATTTAAAAATTTTTTATTAGATAATCACCG